>NW_014333052.1:2541-33025 GCF_000341935.2 Cephus cinctus | reverse complement strand
CTTTTATCGTCAATCTAATTTAGCAGTGAGATTTTGTTTTGGGGAATAATGTCGCAGAACGAAGGAAAAATGTACCTCGAGGACGAAGCGAAGAGCTTCTTCCAGATCCAGTAAAACGTACAGAATAATGTACGGGTAGTTATGCAGAGCGGGAGGATGTACAGGAAAATTACGGGAAAAAGTACCGGCAAAAGTAAAGTCTTATATGAAACATGTAAAAGTATCTATCAGCGATTCGTTTTGTGTTTAACAACTTTTACTATAA
Organism: Cephus cinctus; assembly: GCF_000341935.2. Taxonomy (NCBI): domain Eukaryota; kingdom Metazoa; phylum Arthropoda; class Insecta; order Hymenoptera; family Cephidae; genus Cephus; species Cephus cinctus. The sequence goes on along the minus strand of NW_014333052.1, from coordinate 32,760 downwards.
GCATTCAATGATAATGTTATAACTATTATTTCAATTCTTAGATTCCTCGTCGATGTCCGTTCCTTTATCTGAGTACCAGCGCACGCTGCCATCATATTTTCATGGACTCTTCTTTTCTTGACCACTCCTTCCTCATGAAATAGGCATTCCATCGGCGCATTCATAATACACTTCAGTCTTGCAATAATAACATTAATCGTAAAATTAAATTAGAGAAGCATAGAAAGTATTTAGTGCTAACATAGTATGGGATCTGAGAGAGAAAAGCAGATACATGTAACGCTATTATCATCCACACCAAGTTACACAATACTTGTAGGTGACAGATTTCGGATTTACCTACTGCGACAGATCTTAATATTTCCTACATTATCATAGGATATTGCAGTTTTCAGTTAGTGCATGGCTGTTCTCAGAGCGTGACATCTAACAGGCATGTCTTCGCCTGGCTTCAGTCTGCTCATAGCCACCGAGAAACAAAAACGAGGCAAGAAAACTCAGAGTTCGTACGTGCCTATGTTTCTGTTGACACCTCGCTCTGATTGGTCAACTTTGACCTGTTCCCATTTAAAAACTAACAGCTTCCGGATAAAAGGAACGTCATTTTCGTGATCAATGATGCTTCCCGAACATCACCATATCCTCCGGGTCAGGTAGTTTCGGCACACCTTGTATATTTACTCATCTTTCAACAGTTCTACCTCTGTTCTCATTGTCCATTTAATTAATCAACTGAAATAAATACTGAGTAATTTGAGACTCTTCAATAAAACTTCCGCTATCATTACTGATACACAGATCCAATTGCACAAATGCGAATTTTTGCATCTCGAGCGATCTTCCATCGGTCATTCAACGATATTGTAAACTATCTTATCTGACGGAACCTTTTCAAAGATTTAATGCTGTGTTCAGACAGTATACTTATCCACTAACCTACCCAGTCTCCGGAGTTTAAATATTCCATCCTATCCTAACCTTACCTAACCGAACCAAGAGTAAACTAGTGTAAAATCACATACAATATACTAATAAGATATCTTGCGTACCTAATTCTATTCCATCTATTTAAAACCGGACAAAATTTGCAGTAAGAAGTCACTTGTGTCTAATTGGGTCTTTGCGCAAATTGGTCCCCCATTATTGCCAGCCTTGGTTAATCTGGGGTGGACACCCTCTAGGTGAACGTCTTGAATCCCCCGCCATCTTGACGATCCCTTGTCGACGATTCTATACAACGAAATTCCCCTTAGGATTTTTATTTTCTTGTACATCTTTTTCATTGTTCAGTCTTCGGCCTTTCTCTTCTTTTCTTGATTCGATATTGTCGCTAAATTGCTAATACGCGAAGACCACACTAATAACAAAAAGCATGAAACACTTTTTTACGCGCGCTTACATCAAGCACGAAACACAAAATGAGGATTGGCTCGGGGAACAATGGAAAGGGACTGAAGAATAAGCGTTTCGTTGTTTTTAGCTCTAAACGTTCGTGACATCTAGCGGGAAATAGACAGTGTTACATATGTAATCTCTATAACGAGACGAAGATATAATTTCAGTTTTATTCACAGAAATGTATAATGTCATTTATAATATAAACGTATTATGTATATTACAAACCACGATTGGCCAATTTCAAGAAATACACTGAATAGATATTTTTGGTTGTGCAGGGTGTTGCAGTGGTTTAATTCTATATGGTGTGGAAATTCGAGAACAGCATCTAATAAGAACGATGAAGTGATGAGAGATGACGTTAATAAGAATATTAAACAAGCTACAAAAACCAAATTTAGTGGAACCTATACGCTGAAAGTCGAAAAACCTACAGAAGTATCAATATTACTATTTATTAGACAAACGCTTGCTGCCCTGGGACCAATGCTCTCAACGGTTTGCATCGGAATTACTGTTGGTTACAGTGCAATCTTGCTTGCACAATTGCAAAAGAATACACAGTTTTCTGAAGGGTCACGCGCAAATATATTAATTGGGACCACGAACGATGAGTCCTGGTTGGCTGCTTCAGGTGCACTTTTAATGTCTCCCGGTTGCTGGTTATCCGGGATTCTCATGGAATTCTTTGGAAGAAGAGTAACTCATTTAATTATTAGTCCTATATTTTGTTTAGCTTGGGTAGCTATTGGTTTAGCTCCCAATAGGCCAACTCTAATTTTTGGCCGATTGCTTTGTGGACTCTGTGTGGGTCTCCAAGCACCCCTAGGACCAGTTTATGTCGCAGAAATCAGTGAACCTCAATTACGCGGTATACTTTTATCTGCGATTAGTTTAGCGGTATCTATAGGAATATTATTCGTACACGTTGTGGGATCTTTTGTGTCATGGGAGAATACAGCTCTTATTTCGATGGTTTTTCCTATTCTTTGTTTCTTGATTTGTCTCAACGCGCCTGAAAGTCCAAGTTGGTTACTTAAGAAACATAAATCCACTTTAGCTCGAGAGTCCTGGATTTACCTGCGTGGATTAGATTCTTTTGAAGAGTTTGAAAAAATTGGATTGGCAGAACAGAATAATACTCGCCTTCAAGATGTAGAACCAACTTGCAATTATTCTAAACAAAATAATTCTGAAGCTCATGGCACTTCAGAATTGACCATCGTGGAATGTGGGGTAGGAGCACGCACAGTGCAGGAAGAACCCAATGTAAAATCAATTGTTGAATCGATTCAGAGTATTACACAAGAACAAAGTACTTCAATATCCAATATACATCAAAATGATCACAATTCGCAAAAACAGAAGATCAAATCAGTTAAAAGGTTGTTCAATATATGGACCAATGCAATGTTTTGGAAGCCATTAATCATTTTAAACATATTTTTTTTCGTCGCTCAATTCTCAGGCGTGAATGTATTATCATTCTATTGCGTGCAGCTTCTAAAGGAGGTAATGACATCGACCGAAAATTCTTATCTAGCTACAATATTAGTGGATTTAGTGCGAGTATTAGCTAGCGTCCTGGCTTGTTGGATGACCAAAAAGTTTTCACGTCGCTTCTTAGCTATAACATCTGCAACCGGAGCTTCTCTTAGTCTTCTAATTCTTTCTGGGGTAATGTTTTGGAATATGGCAACATCTTGGATTCCATTATTCCTCCTTTTAATATTTGTATGCGCAGTTTCGATAGGCCTCGTTCCTCTACCTTGGCTTCTTTGCGGCGAAATATTTCCAACGCCAGTCCGCGCTCTTGGCACCGGCATTTCTTCCGCTTGCGCTTTTATATATTTCTTTGCCGTTGTGAGACTTGGTCCTTTTATGCTCAAGGATCTCGGATCTCCTTGCACATTTTTCATTTTCGGCCTCATCACTCTCATCGGCACTTGCCTGTTATACTTTTTTCTTCCGGAAACTAAGGACAAAACTCTTACGGATATTGGACGGTATTTTCAAAAAAAAAATGATGTCTAATATATCTCAAAATTATACATAATTGGTTTCAATGTGACTAAAATTTCTCATTTGACGCCGATTTATGCGACTCTATCACAATTTTCTGGTATAATATCCTTTTTATTACTGAGACCATAATTTCTATTTGCACAATAGTTCGTATCATTAAAAAACTGTCAGATGGTGGTGCAAAATTTCGTACTTTCGAAAGTCTTTTCTTTGTACTATAAATCTAAGTGTCGTACAATGTGTGCCGATTCGGCACGCAGCAAAGTGTGAGATTGAAACTTAACGTTTAAAAATAACACACACGCTATGTGTAGTATATAAAATAAACACACTTGTGCATAATTTTCATATAATACATTTCTGTAATATTTGTGATATGAAATGGTTGATTTCAATGTAACACATAAATTAGAAATAACCGTAACCATTTGAATATTATGCACATAATGATGGCACACTTTAAATTTTTAACACGTTATCAGAATAATATATAAAAAACGTTCGAATGCATGCTTTATTAATTGACATACCTAGAACTATGAATTTTTACTGTAAGAAACATTTAGAAATTTAGATGAAAAAGTTTGAGAAATTTAATAAACTCAGTACTTAAATTGAATTAAATGTACAAAAATTTAAAATGTTATATTTCTACTTTAATGTTAAAACCCTTAAATTTTTTATATTTTTCTCTTTAAGATTATATGGAAATAATTGAGAAAGTTAGGAATAAATGGGATTAAAAAACATGCAAGAATGCAGCATGTAATACCTACAATTTTAGATGTTAACGCCAAAATCTTTTGTAAAAGTATGGTGAGAAATAAAATTAGTATTATTATAATACATATCTCTCTAATTTAATCTGTATCTATAATATTTAAGTTGCTAAATTAGGTTTTTAAAATACATATGAATTTTATAACCTCCTACTAGCGTTTTCCGAAATTTTCTCAACATAATTAAAAACTGTAACATGGATAAATATTCAATAAAAGGAACATGATAGTTATATTGATGATATTAGATGGAGTCTCGTCCTCCTTCCTTAAGGCTTCTTCGAAGGTACCTCAAGGTTCGATTTTGGGTCCCTTCCTATTCGCGTTGTATCTGAAAGATTTACCAAGTGTCACCTCAAATTGTTCACACTCCATCTATGCTGATGACTTACTTATTTATTTACACTGTAAACCCAATGGTCTGATAGATGCCCATCGATGGTGAAGAATAACATAAATGCAATCACTCAATGGGCTGCTTTAAACTGTCTTAGTTTAAATCCCTCGAAGATGCACTCTATGATTGCTGGTTCACCTAAGTATCTAAGTAAGTTAAATATAGAATTGGTACCATGTTTGCGCGTTGATTCTAAAACGATTCCCTTTGTATCATCTATGCGTTGTCTTAGAGTCGAAATAGATAATACTCTCACTTGGACCGAGCATATGCTGGAGGTATATAGAAGGATAAACAAGACGCTGTGCATGCTGAAGACAAATTGCGCTACCCTGAATGTTAGTCTCAGGATATCACTTGTGACAGCTCTTATCTTTCTTATTATCGATTACTGTTTACTGGTGTACGGCTGCTGTTCCAGTGGACTAACACAAACGGTGCAAGCGGCGTTAAACTCGTACGTGCGTTTTATCTTTGACATGCGCAGAGATGAACACGTTACGCCTTATTATCGTCAGCTAAATTGGCTAAAAATTAGGCTAAGGCGACTTTTTCTGCTTGGCAACCTTATTTATAAATTTTTACATAGCGGTAGTCGTACGTATCTTAGATCGGCACTTGTCACTTCATCTTTCACGCACTTGTCTCGCGAAACCAGACGTAGGAACGATGACCTTATTGTGCCTATTCATCGTACCGAGTGTTACAAACATGCTGTTCATGTTGGTGGAGCTCTATTCTGGAATTCTTTGCCAACCGTGATTAGGGAATCTCCCTCTAAATCCACGTTCCGCACACGACTACGTGATCATCTAATTGTGGAACAATAAGTGTTGTTACACTCATCAGTACAATTAGTATTAAGTTATATAGTAGTTTGTCATTGTTTACCTTATTCTTATTATTAGTGTTTCATTGTTATCATCTGCTCAGTTAGTGCATATAGTATATTATCGATAGTATGTACCGAAAGTATGCCATACTTACTATGGTTGTATACTCTATTATTATCAAGAGACTTGATAGAGTTGAAATTTTAACATCAAGAGAGTCGGTCGAGTCTCGCATCAAGTATAGGCAACCCGGCGTACAGGGCACGGCCCACCGAGACTCTTTACTCGAAGCATCTCTTGTACCTGTGTTTCGACAATATTTTATGAACGGCTAAATATTTTATGAACGGCTATGTCTGAGAAAATATTATTGATACGTTCACTATAGGAATCAAAGATTCTGAATCGATTGCCACCAAGTTCAATACGATTAGTGCACGAGATCAGGGCGTATTCACATGGCGAGCGAAATGATTTTATTTCAGGTCCGTCGTCGTCGCCGTCGTCTTCGCACGACCTCCGTGAAACTGCCCGGCGCACTTTCACTTTTTGAACTTTTTCTTTTGCAGATCATTTGTAGGTCGTTTGTAGGTATTTGTGGGCTTAATTAAAACGTTTGTCAGTTAACGGTTTATTAAAAAAATCAAAAATAAAAATGTATATTAAGTTGGCCGTAATTTTTTAATTTTTTTATCTATCTTTGTTTTTCACGTGGCCAATCGATGCGAAATCGTTTGTAGGTCACAGACAATCCAATTAGTATATTTGTCGGATCGTTATTTCAATAAAATAAGCAGAAAACGTATTTGGTGCATTTTCCGCGGAACGGTCATATGACCACGGGAAGTTGACAGCAAAAATCGTAATTAATGATAAATGTTTATTTAATTGGTACTTAGTCGATTCGAAATCGTTTGTAGGTTACAAATAAAGTAATTAGAACGTTTGTCGGTAACTGGTGCGAAAAATAAATGTAAGTGACCGGATCGTCCCCAGTGCCGGCAGCGATAATTGATGTCTGCAAGAAAATGTTTTGGCAGAAAAATGTCTTATTTGCAAATACCACTAAAGTACAAAAATTGTCATAAGTTTTCGTAATTTAATTGCAATCATATGATCGTCTTGCATAAAAGTCACCAAATACGTTTTTTGCTTATTTTATTGAAATAACGATCCGACAAATATACTAATTGGATTATCTGTGACCTACAAACAATTCCGCATCGATTGGCCACGTGAAAAACAAAGATAGGTAAAAAATAAAAAAATTACGGCCAACTTCATGCAAAGTTTTATTTTTGATTTTTTAAATAAACCGTTAATCGACAAACGTTTTGATTAATCCTACAAATACCTACAAATCACCAACAAACGATTTGTAAAAGAAAAATTTCGAAAAGTTCCGGCCAGTTCACGGAGGTCTTCGCACGTCCATCTACTTTTTTACACAACAGATGGCGCTGACTGATTTGCCTTTTTTACCTATCTGTATTCTGGATGGTGTTGGTAATTGAAGAATACACAACACAATCAAATACACTTTGTACGTGAAGGTACCGTTCACACCGAATTTCCAGTTAATATAAGGCTACTTTCACAATAGTACAGAATTATTAAGGCTTTCATGGAGCGCGTGTGTATGGGTGTATGTACGTGTGTCCTTCGACATAATTCCTCGTATTTTAAGTGACAGTTTTTAGAGATATAGGATGTCCAGGTGTTCCTCTCCGTAATTTTCTGTTTCTAGATGTTAGATGTGGAAGTCTAGAGTGTCCAGGTGTTCCGCTCCGTAGTTTCTTGTATCTAGATACTAGATGTAGGAGTCCAGGGTGTCCAGGTATTCCACTCCGTAGTTACTTGTATCTAGGTGTCGGATGTGGAAGTATAGTGTCCAGAAAAGCGTCCAACGAGCGGAGCTTTGGCGCTTCGCTCAAACCATAGTATCCTCTCTGTTGTTCGCACGGCCTGAGATACGTAAATAATCCAGCATACTCTCCTCTCTTATGTTTACTACACGGCTTCAAGAAGCTAGACACAATTAACAACGCTTATGTGCATTCAAGATTACATTATCTTTAAAAATTTGTATATATCTTTATGCATTTCTAAAAAAAGAGACTTACAAATTAAATTTATGTGCCATTAAACATTTTTGACAACGCAATATATTTTTCTGATTAGCGACATCATAATGTCGCTAATCAGATTTTATAATTATAATCATAATTAATAATCATAATTTATATAATAATCATAATTTATATCTGTAAAAATATAGATTTCAGTGCTTAGAGCTTCTATATCCCGTTGAGCAATAAAAACTTGTGATATCCCCTAAAGACACTTACTTGTAAAAAACTACGCCAAGTACAGGAATGATGTGAATTCCTGTGACAAAAAGTATTGAAATCATACTATTGAAGCCAAGTACTGTGACGTTGCATTTTCAGAAATGCACGTTACAAGGGTATTGTCGTGGGAAATTGGAGTGCGGGCTGGATTTACAGTCCGCTATTACGTAAGCGTCCACTAACGAGGGTCGGGGAACCACCTAGAAAACATATGATCTGTAAATTAATTATATCTAATTTTAATCTATACCTATGAACCAGCCTATACTCACCAACACGGAGAACTTTGAAGCTAGATACCTGCGTGGGTCGACATTACCGACCCCGGCGGGACTGCTATACCGACCGCTCGACCCGATCGCCACTGCTGGAACCCGCTGAACTTGAACAGCTCAACGCATACGACCAATATCGCAGCTGCCGCCAACCTGAGAAGTCTCTGTGAAGGGGTTACCGTGTTACCTGTTCTGACGCCACGAAACTCCTGCTGCCTCCACCGAGGTTGTCCTGTTACCTGACATCGGGATGCGAGTCCGGCATAACCACATGTGAATCCACTGCGCTCAGGAGGAATACTCGAAATACCCGGGTGAAGGGCCACCTCGTCTGTCGTCCTAGGGGATCCTTGTGCACTGTGGGCATGATAAGGCTTTCCCCATAGACGTGGAGCGAAGATCCGGTCAGACGGGAAGCTGTCATTCGGAGAGTCATCGAAATGCAAAATACAGAGCATAGGAAAAGACCACTTTCCTGGAGTCAAGATTCATACGCTACCTGTAGCCGCTAATCTACCTGGTTACCTACATCGGCAACCTCCGGTTAAGTAAGGAAACTCGAAGGGACGTAACACTATTTCGGAGCATCCCAGCAGAACTTCAAAGGCGCTGCGCGACGAATACACTCTCCAAATTTCTCGACGACAACATTCGGGCAGCGGCATGGCAACGCGGGAGATGCCAGTACCGCCCTCCGTCGGAGCACTAGCGTACTACTATTACCCAGAGGGCTGCGTAAAGGATGCGCACGCAACCGCTCGAACGTTTGAAGCTACCTGATAGGGTTAATGATCCTAGATCCTGGCGATATATTATCAATACGCATCTAGGATTGGCGGAAGTAATTGCGATGAATAATTAACCAATTATAATCGGTAAAATTAAGGGTCGGGTGGGAGGATAGTACCCCGGGTGTCGCGAAAAGACTCGTAATCGTCCTCTTTCGTCGTGGACCTTCTTGTAAAGAGGACGTTTATACACCGCTCCGGAATCAACCACCCGAAAGTACCTTTGTGCGAAACTGAATTATCAGCATTATCTGGTAAGCAGTCTTTTCCTGTAACCGGGTGCGAAATTCTTCACGCTGCCTACGTGATTATTATTATAATACGCTACCTAGTAGCGAAATATCGGCTAAATACGGCTTAACGGCCTAAGCAAGCGTCCATTGAAGAGCTTCGTTGCCGGAGTAATAAGCTATATGCTAGTTCGTGAGTGAAGTGTATTTTCTAATAATAGTGGTTTTCCCGAATACGGCCACGGCAAAGAGCCTGTTTGTTTCGTCCGTCTATTTGAGTTAATTTTACGTTTTTGTTAATTTGTGTTAGCATACTTGACCGGATATTTCTCGGAGTTAAACTCGCCTACTATTACCTACGCTCATTACCTGGCAGGGCTATAAGCTACCTTGTGGGCCATTTTCGATACCTGCGATTATTGAGTAATACCGCGACTACCTCTGGTAGCCTCTCAGATCTTTTGATTGTTTGTTATATGGTGAATTGCCAGGTGCAATAAAGTATTAAGTTTTTGGTTACATAAATCTGGCTTACGATTCTTACTTCCTAAGTACCCTACCCCTCTCCTATACCTATCGGGGCTGAACTAGTCGAACTTCCGCGACGCATCGGCCCTAGTATCGTCGGATTTTCGTTACCTATCGCTATCTCTGTGCAGTTCATTATCATTTCCTCGTGGCATCACTGGATGCCTGGCACCCATCGGCATACCTCTCAGGATTGTGTGTCGCTTACGTATTCGAAGATATTGGACCGGTCGAGCGAAGGTACTCCCTTATCTCCGGATCTGGTTATCTTTAATCTAGTATCCTAGGCGATTCGGGAAAAGGTGTTACAGTATATACACGAGTCGATGTCGTAATATAGAACGCGTCTATCTAATACCTCGAGGAAGTCGTAAAATTTCAGACGAGCCTGGGCCGTGGTGTACGCCGCTATAACAACGTTTGTGTACACTAAACCACAATAATGGTGACAACGGTAGACGCCGTGCGGCGAGGTAAGAAAGGAGCTTGGGCGGCGCCTGCTCGCGTATCTTGGCCTGTACGTGCAACGCAGAAAGCGCTACGGTATAGCGAGACGCCAGAGTGACAACCGGTGCGTCCTTGTTGCACAGCACGAGTGTAAGCGAGACACCAACAAGGCCCCTCATGCGCAATAGGAAACTTGGTGGGGGCCTGATTGTGTCCGGGCGCACCTAATGTAAGCGAGACGCCAACGAGGCCCCTCATACGCAATAGGGAGCATTGTGGGGGACTGCTCGTGTCCGGGCGCACGCTCTTGCTCTCTCTCTCAGACTACCGTTCTATGACGAGGACAGCTAGTACCCCGCCAAGAAACGAGAAGGAGCTAACGCGACTTTCGGTAGTGGTGTTATATCCCAAAACGGATCTACTCAAGTAAATGCAATCGGTAAATTCTTTTCGGCACATCGAACTTTTCGATTGCCTCATGTAATTCCTGGAACGCTGAGTAGCAGGCCACGCGCTCACACTACATGCCAGCGCGAGGAATGAAGCAAGACTCTTTCTGCAAGATCATCAATATTGCGGTGCATTATCCCCAAAATTGGAGCTAAGGCACCTACAGTATTCGGAACCAATACGTAGTCTTTCGCGAATCCTGGCAACGGACGGAACTCCTCTAGGAGTCATCGTCTAAATCATCGAGTCTTGCTTGTTCCTCCGCTGATAGTATTTTACGTGCCTTCAGATCCTTGTGACCAAGCCTTCCCATCCGAGGGCCAGGGAAGTCATCGCGGTGAGCGTTCGAGTAAATCTATCGCGAGTGTAACAACGGGCGACGGATTGCCACAGAAAGAACTCAGTGAAGTGAAACAACAACTCTTTTAAACCTACCAACCACTGTAAGTCAATCTATTTTACCTACAATAAAACATCAATCCGTATACCTACACGTCGCTCTCATTCGTTGGCATTACATCTCCCACTTCCACAGGAAACAGATACGCCTAGCGTTAAATGGTAGCCCATAATTAGATATATCTACGCCCTAGCAGTTTCACTAGCTAAGGCTTAACAGTGGGAATGAGATAGATTTTTCGATTATCTGTCCTCGTGAAACAGCGTTAGTAAGACAAACAGAGATATGTATATGCGACGCGGTGGCTAGGAAAAAGTGTCCAGCGTCTAACGCACAGTGCGCCCTTTTCGCACAGCATGAGTGGGAGCGAGATGGCAATAGGTCCCTGAGTCGCACCTATTCACAATGCGTTAGACGCTGAACACTTGTTCCAAGACACCACGTCGCATATATCTCTCTTTGTGTTACTAACGCTGTTTGACGAGGATGGGTAATCGAAAAGTCTATCTCATTCGCACTATCGAAAGTCGCGTTAGCTCCTTCTCGTTTCTTGGCGGGGTACTAGCTGTCCTCGTCATAGAACGGTAGTCTGAGAGAGAGAGCAAGAGCGTGCGCCCGGACACGAGCAGTCCCCCACAATGCTCCCTATTGCGTATGAGGGGCCTCGTTGGCGTCTCGCTTACATTAGTGCTGTGCAACAAGGACGCACCGAGCGTCACTCTGGCGTCTCGTTTCCACCTTTCACTTTCTGCGTTGCACGCACAGGCTAAAATATGCGAGCAGGCGCCGCCCAATCACCTTTCTTACCTCACCGCACGGCGTGTACCGTTGTCACCATCATTGTGGTTTAGTGTACGCGGTGGGTATTAGCGATTCATTCGTACTACTCTTACTGATGTAGAGCATCTCGTCTTCTATAGGCGCAATACCTGTAATCTCGACCTCCGGATACGTGAGCAAACTTACGAGCTTCTGACGAGTCGTTACAATTTTTTTTCTTAGGCAGATTTTCGCGTTGCCCAAACTTGCCCCAAAAGGAATTCAGACATAATTTGGCGACTGACCGCAGACCGGAGTTTGATTTTATATTACCAGAGTTTAAATGAATACCCTCGACCCAATCGTACTCCTCTATATACAACTTCTTGGCCTCGTCGTCGTCGCCACACTCGTGCGGCCAGCCGCTAGCCTCCGGCTTAATCTTAGGGAAGGTATTTATGTAATTGGCAAAGCGACCGCCCGTTCGTGTCGCCAGGTTGTACTGGGTTATCTCATACTGCCATATTTCGTGTATCAGCGTTATTTCATAACCCTTACGTACGGCGCGCCTGACGTATTCCACGACCAGGTCCCTTCCAATACTATCCGCGGGATTCTTGTGAGGGCACGGCCCCTATAACTCTGCCGCTGCACAGGAACGACACAGGGCGAAGAACAGTTTATCGTGCATACGCACCGGTAACACGGGATGATACAGATCTCGCGGTGGTAGCACGACACACTTAATCAAACCCTCCACGTTATCGATGTTGTTGCGATCACCTGTTAGTTCGCGACAGTCATCGCCCACGTACACTCTAGGGTGACCTAAAGGGAATTTCCCCGTTTTCGATATGAAGGAGTAGAGCGAACACATATCTATGTAGTGTATCCTCTCAGACCCCTCGACTTCATAAAAACTAACAGTATTCCATACAGATACCAGCGGGTTCTCATTCAACGATCTGTATAAATCGGCTTGTTCCGGATCGTTTATCCAGCAGTCAAATTCGCACTCCCAGATTTCCGTCAGCTCGTAACCCAGATACCGAATCTTATCGTTCATTGCCTGAGTTCTCTCGAAGCGCGCATCCATGGATTCGCCCGTGTGCAACCGCCTATCTCTGTTTATACGATACCATTTTGGGCACCCGTGCCAGAAGCAACCCTGAAACTGAAATACGTGTCGCAAGCCTGTATCAGTGTCCTGATAGTAACCGTCGACGGGCGTACCCTTCGGTAGACGGTACTCCTGAGTGCCCTCTGCGTGGACTATGGTACAACCCAAACGACGCTCCAGCGAAAGAAGCCATAAGACGGCCTTACGCGATTGTTTCTCGCCGTACCGATATCCACCTGGTGGTTAAATAGCTATCTGCTCTTCCTGCAAAAAGCTTTTCCGAAAAACTCTCAAACACGCCGAGGCTATAGTGGTGCTATCCGAGAACGGGTAAACGTTGCCGTTGCTGGAGAAACATTTTGCGGAAAGAAATGCAGTTCTGCCTGAGAATGGTGACATCTGATGTACAGTAAGCGAAAAAACTCGGTTCGAAAGTTAAATACGTATCCCGCAGAGCACTACTCGTTATACCACGCTAAAAACTGGTTACGCTGAGCCGACGGCATCGTATCGGGCGAATGAAACTCGAGCGCCAGTAGTGGACCGATATAATGCTAATTCTCAGGTGCATTGAATAGATGTGGGAAGACACCCTTTTGTTTCAAACCAGCCGCATTCGTGAGGCCGAAGGCTTTTGGTAGTGCGCTCAGCGGCAGGTGAAAATAATTAAGACTGTCTATAAAAGTTACACGATCCGTCTTCATTATTATGATGCTCGCACCGCTGAGTAGCAACGTCGGCAGCTTTAGACTTTTCCTTTTACGTTTCACGATGTGTCGTAGTATAAACTGCGCGTCGAAATCCTTGGAGTTATGCGCGACGCAGATCACACGCTGAAACGATTTTTTTTTTAGGATCGCAAGCGAAATCTACAAACTGCCTTACAGGATTCTATTCGAAGATGTACTCGTGTACACCGCAAGACGAGCATATCCTCGCGAGATCTGTATCATTTATGCAGACTGTGCATGCTTGCTGAACGACGCACAAGTTTGGCGTGTGGATACGCACCTCGTCGTCACCGGGCAGCTTCTGTATCTACTGTGTTTCAAACTCGTAGAAGATGTACAGAATATTTTTTTCAGCGGTAGCTTTTTACCGGTCTGACGTAACACCGATCAATACACGTTGAGTCGTTCTTTGAAGAGGTCTCAGACACTGCGGACAGCTGCGAACGGCCTGGAACACGCTCTTTTCTTTTCCCTTCTGTTGACTAATCAGCGTGTTTATATGATTATCGAAACAGATTTGACCAAAAAAGTACCTATGGCACTCGCGACAATCCAGTGTGGGGAGAGCCGAATCGCAGGGCGGTTTTCCGAAGCATCTAGCTCATTTGCGGCAGCACTTATGCTCTGCCTCGTGCGTGTAAGACCTGTTACACGTTATACAAAAACCACGATTCCCGACCGTATCCTGCATATTTCAATTAGGCTGATAATACTTCGAATTATTGTAATACATGATGCGGAGCGTCTGCCGTGGTTTTCCTGAACCGTACGCGCTATCGACTATCTGCGATCCGTCGTACAGTGGTTTCTCACGACTATCTATACTATCGAACTCGTAAACAATAATGGCTATACCCTTCGGAGCAAGGTACCTTTGAAATTTATCAATTTCTGGTATATCGCAACCGTCAGACCGTATGTCTACACAGGCGGTTGTCACAAGCTCGAGAGCGAAATGTTTTTGTAATTTACCCAGTTGACGCCGTACAGCAATCCATCTCTCATACAGATTCCCAGAGCGTACGTCCCCGCGTTCATCGCGTACCATCGCCACGACGAGCGATCTAGATAGACAGAGATTACCGGTGTTTATTATGGTAAGTATACTGTATTTTTTTACAAACTCGTGCGCTAATCGCACGTGATCTGTACCCCGCCGTACTTTGACTATACACGTATCGATGACAAAAAATCTGTCTATTTTGAACGCCTGGGCGCTCTGTGCGACTGACTATATTACACCCCACACGTCGTTTTTGAGAAAGTCTAGAGCCATTCTGTATGACAGCCACGCGGCCCCGCACGCAAAACTGTCTGATTTGATCGTCAGATCTATACAATCTCGCGCGGTATACAAGCTTGTAAGGTACGCGTGTATATCTCGGACCACGCCCTGCAGCCAAGATATCGTCTTCATATCAGGATCTTGGGGCGACCGCCGGATAGCCGTTGTTATTTCGCGTCCGTCTAAGTGAAACCGATTTATACAACACGTGGTTTCGGATTGCATGGCAAACCTATACCCCGGCGGTAACACATCGGTATCGATGACTCACTCGTTATCGGTGTCTTCGTCGTCACCGCTCTGCGACCGAAGAAGGGGTCCTTCGCCGGTCTGATATTGTGCGCCCACATCCCCCGCATCGAGCGTTTAGAAAAAGTTCTTTATTATTCTTTGGTTATTAAACAAAAAAAGAAAGAGTATTCGGCTCATACTGACTTCTCATTCCTCACGAGGATTAAACATCGACCCGATGTATGAGAATACAGCGTCTAACAAATTTTCATTATCCCCTACATTTTTAAAGTTAGTAATTTTGACAAAAAAAGACTTTAAGCGCTAAAGAATACCTCTTTATACGTTACCTTCTTTGAGGGTATCCGCAGCGCTTGGGGCCTCATTGAGCTCCGCTAATACATTGACCGCTTCGTCGGCATCCGCTGCTTCGTACACGCCGTTCCTAAGAATCCACAGTCACCACTCTTCCGCGTCGTCGTGCTCCTACGGGGGCAGCGGGATACCCGGTACATTGGGTTCTCGAAATTGGTGGCGGTCGTTGTAGCTAGCAGCCTCGAGCGGATCTATAACTTAATTTTTACTTTTTATTTTCATACAGATAAGTTTTGAACGGTGTGTGTAAATTTATCATTATTACATTGACCGTGCTCGTTAGAAGCGTTGGAAATGGTGCAGCAGTCATCCCCACCATCGTCGTCGTCGTCGTCGTCGTCATCGCTACCAGCCGATACTATTGCCATGAGTTCGTCTGTAAAAAATTATGAGGAAGACAGCCCCGTTTTTTTCCCCCCTTTTTTCCGACGCTGTTTAACACATACCCCATGTATCGTGAAGCATTTCGGGAGGGACCCAGATGCGCACAGTTCACTTCCCCACGGAACCAGATGCGCACGGACCGTTTGCCCACGGCCCACTTGCCCACGGACCCAGTTGCCCACGGATCACTTGTATATCAATATAGCATGGGCATTAAAATAAATTAGGTTAGGTTGTAACCGATTTTCACACCCCGAACGAAAAGAATGCTAGATCGTGTATTCCCCTCCGCGATATGATAGAAAATCGGCGGTTCCTGTCGGTCGCCAGCTTGTTTTACCTTTCTCAACAAGCAAGGAAGTCAGGATCTTAAAGGTGCACACATGTCACACTTTATCCTTTAATCTTGATATAACTTGGACACCTTCCGACGGACAGCTTCAACGACAAATTCTTCCGTCATGGGCTCTCCCAAATAACAGGAAACACTGAATAATTAATCTTTATTGTAGAATTAATTATTTAAAAAATTTTTGTTTCAGGTTCCCACGATGACGGACTTCCTCCTGGATCACCGCTGACACCTCAGATACACGATGAGTATTACACCACACCGCAAATACTTGGAAAATTAATAATTTCCACTTTTTGAATTTTTCCAGAAAAATCCTGCCTCTCCTAAAAACTCGTGGACTCTGGGATACTGGACGAAGCGTACGGAATCTGCCGCGTTACGACAGATATCTCACCACACCTCTGGGAAAATGTAGGTAAGTATACGCAAGACACTTCCTAACTTTGAAATAATAACTTTATTTTACACCCTATATGCTTTAAGGTGAAGCACACTACCGCGGATAACGGCCTGAACTTCCAGTTGACAAGTGAACTCAAGAGTACGACGCGCTCCCGCTTATATAGCTGTCCAGCGCTACCACTGACGCGCCCCCACCACCAGAATACAGAGATACCATGCTTCTTATCAAATACTACAGATACATTAAATCTTAAAATAAACTTATCTACTAATCGCATATCGGACATACCCCGCGCTATCGATTATCGCGATATCATTAGCGGTTCGCGAGATACCCATACTTCGTTGTTCTCCTCCCCTCCACCGCTAATGTCCTAATAGATTTCTCTTACCCTGTTTCAGACAAAGGCACGGCGCAATACAATGTTCCCCTTAGGGACTTACATCGTTAATAACAATCATTTGTACCATACATGTTTTAAATAAATAAAGCTTTTACACAAACCAAAATATAATATCATTTGGAATGCTTAATTAGTAGGAATCCGCCTAGGTGCAGCTCCCTCTCACTTTTTCTTCCACCGAGCTTGCAACTATGACATCATCGTCCTTTGTACCATACATCTTGTTAACTGGCCTCGGTGGTCCAGCTTAACGCATAGAATCTTAACGTTTAAGATCTGACTAGCACTACTAGCTTTATCTTGTCAAAATCTTTTATAATCTACAGGAAGATGCAATAACGGTCATTGTGACGTCACGCAGTACGTTTCCATTACAAAAAACCATACAAGTCTTAAATTATGCATGCTATTTTAATTTAAACAAAGAAACTTTATCTTAAATCTCCGCTGGGTCATCGCCCGCCCACTCGCATGTTACTTAAACTTCTCATCAGTACCCCGCCTTTGATCCTTTAATCCTTGGACCATACAAAGGTAAGTGTAATAATAACCTTATATTGATGTATCCAAAACTAAAGCTCTCGTATATGACTTAAGTAGAACGCACTTACTTTAAGTCCAATATTTTAATCTTAGACTATGCCGCCTTTGATCTCCGCATATTAACAAGATAATAACGGGATAGGACTATACAAGTCTAAGCATATTGCACCGACGTCCTGTCGATGAATGAACGAAGTTAGTTTTCTTAATTTGAGTTTAGGTAGTTTGCACTTTTTTTGAATCAAATAACGTTAATAACTAAAATACCGCCTTTGATCTATAATCT
Source organism: Cephus cinctus (assembly GCF_000341935.2). Taxonomy (NCBI): domain Eukaryota; kingdom Metazoa; phylum Arthropoda; class Insecta; order Hymenoptera; family Cephidae; genus Cephus; species Cephus cinctus. Next base: position 14,984 of record NW_014333052.1, on the reverse strand, counting down.
TTTGTGCATCGGACCATGCATCTCCTAATCTGGTTCCGATCGCTATATCGCGCACGGCGCTCTAAGACGCTCGCCACTCGCCCGCTCGAATCCATCATTCAGAACCCTTATCGGAACATAACCTCTCGGACTACTATGTTCATTTCCGGGTTTCATACATCTCTCGATCGACTCCTTCAATCGACATCGCCCCATTCACTCTGCATTATATCTCTCATTCATTACATTCCACTACGGCGCTATTTCGACACCGCGTGCATTGACCCCATAGTATGGTCACTTCCGGGTACTATACTTTTCCGAGTTTCGCGTAACTGCGCAAACTCGTGTTGTGCAAACTAACCATTGACCTTCTCCTAAACAAATCCGTCTACGATGCGCCATCTCCGGATGTAACCAGTATGTCCACTTCCGGCTACCATACTTCTCCGAACTCTTTACTCTTATCTGACTCTTGGCTAGCGCAAAGGTACTCGCTTACCTATACTAACAATTTACGCTCTCCAGCTTTCTCCCTCTTAACGTTTTTTAAAATGTCCATGGTACTACTGGACCCTTTTAAAAAAATAGACAAACTATCATTCTAGGCTGCATCTAGGGTACAATATAGGGATGCGGTTGCAAGGTTAGGTTAGGTTGTTACCGGAATGGTTCTTCAAGGATTTATCCTGGATCCTCAGCCTGGCACCTCTAACTCACGTTCCAGCTTCACCACGGAGGGCGGTCCTTGATTGTGCACGAACCGTCTTGCGACTTCTCGACCCGAAGAACGACGTACCGATATCTCGGTCGCCACCTTTTTTGACCTTATAAGAAGGAAGGAACTTCCCAAATCCCTGTTACGAGTGACCCTCGTTTCTTCCCCGCTGAGGTCCGGTGTGTCGCTTCCAGCAACTGATGGAGTTCTATGACTTTCAACCCCCCAGGATTCGGCGATAGGTACTTCAATATCACAGTGCTATACTTGGTTTTATATGAATTTTAATTTCAACCCGCACACTCTTACAACACTCTCCTTAGGAGTCAACGGCGGTAAGTTTGATCGAGTTTGCGTTAACGAAGATTCGCGATACGCGCGCAACTACTCGTAGCCTTCGGAAGTACGAATTAGAAGTGGGAACCTGGGTCCATCTTGCATCCCCTTTTTATAGGGACAGGCAGTGTGCTGGCTGCAGCCAATCAGCGCTCGGTTCGCTTTCGCATCCCTATCGCTGCTCCGGGAGCCAATAAAAATTCGTTATTCTTACAACAAAGGAATTTGTTCTTTAAACTAACAATTTTTTAACAAAATTTTAATCAATTAACATAGTACAATTAGCGACATAGTCTTACTAATTTTTATCGCAAAATTCCTAAGTTGCAGCATCCCTAGATGTATCAATGCTACTTTTCATTGTTAACTATTTAGCTTGTAACGCATTTCCTGGGCTACGTCCTATCTATGACCCCAACGTGGCATTCCACGAATCTCTTGGGCGCCAGTGCATCTTTGCACCAGCCCGACTCGTCGGGCCTTTAATTTCTAATCTGCGGCACGTCAACTCCGGGAGTCTTCTCGACCGGATCTTCCCGCTAGCTCCTAATCTGACATGGTAGAGGGGAACGTGAGGACGACGAGTATCTACAGGAATCAGCCGGCTTCTTTGGCAATAACTAACACGGTGGGATTTAATTCCAACAATGGCCCTTTATTTCTCTAGGTAAACGAGTACAGACGGGTGATGTATACGAGCGCGGCTCTATACAATTCTAATACCAATCGCGGTCGCGGAGGTCATCTCTGTTGACGGTGGACGGTTCGAATCTCCAACCGCCAGGAGACGTGGCGGAGTCCACAGCCCCCCACTCCTCGTGCCAAGATGCATCGGCGGATGCGCCTCATCCCCGGCTTCCCGAGCTGTTTGTCGGCGTGGGAGATGTTGGTTCCACCGAAGAGTCATTTATATTATTGTGACGCAAACGCAAACATTCGTCAAATTGGGAGAACGAACGATGCAAATCCTCTAGGAAATACTGAGCCATTGGGTCGTGAGGTTTCTCTGCGACCAGCGGTTGTTTCTATGGTGTTAACGTTCTTTCTGCGGGTACGTCAGTTTCACTCTCACTAAATTCCTTCGGAGCAAGTTCTATGACTGCCACCTCTGGTCTTTGAAGTTGTGACTCCATTGTAGGCCCTTCGTCTGGTTGGAAAACTTCGTTCTCGATGACGTCGTCGGGGCGTTCATTTGTCTCTAGTGCATCTGAGGTAATGGGTAACATACTTCGGTGATTAACGCGAAGAGGTGGTACCTGTTCTGTTGATGATTCGTCCCCTTGGTGTCAGAGTCCGGTTCCTTATAGGTCACTCGTTTTGCTGCTGGCCTTATGTCTTCTCGACGTTTGACTCTGGATCCGATGGAGTTGATGTCAAGACGTATCGGCTTCGGCGGTCTTTCTATCTTTTTGGGGTGATTATTCGTACTGTGTCCAATTTTGGTGTCGGGGGAGGATCGAGGTCGGTGGTACAGCAGCGGAAGCGGTACGAGGGCGCGTAGTTGTCGCTTTGAATATGGGATAAGCAGTAACGATTGCGACAATTTCAACGGGATTGCGCGATAGAGCATCTGCATTCTGATTAAGCTTCCCCGGACGATATTTCATGAGGAAAGTATAGTTTCCCATTTCAGTTCTCCACCTTGCTCTACGGTTCGATTGGTCCGTCATATTGTGCAACCATGTTAGTACCTGGTTATCAGTGATAAGGGTAAAAGGGCGGCCATATATTGTAACGTTTGTCGATAGTGCAATTTTGTACGCTCCTTATGAGTGTATGAAATGGGATGTAGGTAAGTGCTCGGGCCTGGCGTCTTTAAGAATTTAGGCGACACAGGATTAAATGGTAAAATAAAATAAAAAAATTTATTAAATTATCGATAACAGGTACAACAGTTTTGGTGATCGATATCAATTACAATCGCCTAAGTCAAACGTCGGTATTGTAGGAAAAGGATTGTCAAGGAAGTGTCCTTTATTTTTTGTCTAGTCTTATTTCTCTCTGACTTGCCTGTGAGGAACAGAGGATGCGCCTGTATTAGCCTTGTAGCCCTAGTGGCGTCCTGCCAATCTCTTGGCTCTGGCACTCCGTGAGAATTAACTAATCACGGCGAGGATCGTAGATCAAATCAATATGACGACAACTGAAGTTTCTGAGGAAGATCGCAATGTTCTCCTCAGAACTTTGACACATAGGTCAAAAATCGAGCTCAAAGACTTTTTACTGATTTGAATACGCGTTATCCTTACGGATTTAAATCACGCTGACGTTACTTTTACTCACATAACTGTACTTGTTGAATTCGAAATAAGAAGAAAAATATTTAAATTGATTTAAAATGCTGTATTTGACTAATTGTAATCCTAAATTGATTAGCGAGAAGCGCTAATCCTTTATCGGATTATTTTTCTATTATTTCCCGCGGAATAACTTTCGGGAGCTGTTTTTCATCTACCGGCTAGTGTTGACACTAGTTGTTTGCTTGTAACGAGTACGCTCTCGGTATAGGAGTATCGAGAGGTCGATCGATTTGTCATGTTACAATATGTGTGGTTTAAAATACCCGATTGCCGACACAGCGGCGAGGCACTCCTTGTCGTTGCTATGATATTGGGTTTCTGCTGGGTTCAGAGAACGAGAAGCGTAGGCTCTTCTCCGTTGATAGTTTGGCTAAGTACAGCCCCAAGACCTGCGTCTGATGCGTCAGTGGCGAGGACAAAGGATTGACTGAAATCCGGATACTGTAAAAAAGGTTGTTCACATAGCGCATCACGAAAGTCTTCGAAGCTTTTCTGCTCCTTCTCGATTCCTTCGAATTTATGGCTCTTCCTTAATAGGTCACTTAGGGGTTTGGCCAAAATAGCAAAGTCCTTAATGAAGCGACGATAATAATTGGTGAATACGTGGAATTGCCTCACTTCTGTGACGTTAATCGGAGGCGGATATTTCTTCACGGCTTCTAGTTTCATCGGATCAGATCTCACTCCATCGCTGGATATAATGTGTCCCAGATACGTCACATCCAAGCGAAGGAATTGGCACTTCTCGGTTTGGAGCGTCAGGTTGATTTGTTGAAGTCGCGTCAGCATATTCCTGACTCTGCGTCCGTGTTCTTCGCGAGTGGGTGCATAGACGATGATGTCGTCCAGATAAACAAAGAGTTCGATGTCATGGAATCCGGAAAGAGCAACGTTCGTGTGTCGCTGGAAAACGGGCGGCCCGGCCCGTTGCGAAGTCCAAACGGGAGAACGGTGAATTCGTAGTGCCCTTCTGGTGTCGAGAACGCGATTTTAGGGCGGTCTTTAGGATCCATCTCAATTTGATGAAACTCGATGACAAGATCGAAGATGCTGAAATATTTCGCTCCTCCCAGCTGGTCTAGGATGTTAGTGATATTGGGAAGAGGATATGCGTCCGGAAGAGTTTTTTCATTCAGCGCTCTGGAGTCGATGACCACACGCCATTGGCGTTTGCCGTTGGCGTTTGGTTTCTTCGGAACAATCCATAATGGAGAGTTATAAGGTGAAGCGCTCGGTTGGATTTTTCCGTCCTTCAGGAGTTTGTCTATCTGTCGGTTAATTGCCTTCTTGTGAACAACGTGGTACTGATACTGCCGGGTGTTAATTGGGACGTCATCGATAGTAGGAATTGTGCAACGCATCGAATTTGAGCGGCTCAGTTTGTCATCTGATAGGTTAAAGCGATCGGGAAACGCAGTCACTAGTGTTCGCACGTATTCTTGTTCCTCGATATTGAGGTGGTCAGTGCTCAGTACGGTTAGCACAGCGGAAACTCGATCTTTTCCGGCAATAGTTGCTTCGTCGACCGAATCGGAGTTGGAAATTTCTTCCGGTGGGCCACGATACTCAAACGGAATTAACTGTTGAGGAGGAATGGAGATTTCAACGTCATGCGTCGCAGTGTTGACTGCCATGACGTAGGCGATTCCATCATGATTAGTGACGGCGGCTTCGCCTATGAAATTGCCTTCATCCGTCGGAAGCTGAGGGAGATAACCTTCCTTGATTTTGTAATTTCTCACGTTTATTGGTATTGACTTGCGTGTTCGAGCGGGAACCTGCACCACACAGGCCGAGCGCGAACTTCACTGGTTGTGAGAACAACTTGATTGTCGCGGTCCCGCTTGCTTGCAATCGTACTGATGACGCGTTATCCGAAATTCCCTGCACTCATACGCGCTCACCTTCATTGATCATCACGTTTCCGCGAAGAGCGTTAACCTCTATCATGTTCACTACCGCCCTGGAATCGGTTAACAGCTTGGATCTCCTTGAGCTGTCGGGCGATTCGCTGCAGATTGACGATTAAGTTTTAAGATTTCATCGCAGGGGTTAGATGCGGTTTCAAAGGATTGGTCGCGGACGCGTCATACGAGCGACCAGCTTCCTGGTTTAAAGAAGGGTTCCTGTCGTTGCTCGTCTTAGTAGGAGAAGTAGGGTCCCTAAACTGTAGGAATTCACGTTCCGTTGCCCGCCCTTGTTGAACTACCTCTATCTCTATCTCTACGGCGATTTCTTTCACGCGAACTACTGTCTCCTCGACCACTGATTCGCGTCTCACGCTGTTGAGGTCGACATGAATATTCGCGGCACGCCTTGCATAGAGAGTGGTCAGCACCGACCGTGTAAACCCGTCGACGCGACGAGAAATCTCTATCACGCGATGTGGACCGATATTCATCTTCCGAAGAACTATCGTTATACTGACCCGCGCGCGACATCCTTTCGTCCCGAGATGTGCCTTCCTTGCTCCGGGAACGAACGGGGGAAGGTTTTTCGTCCTTTAACGCGAGCTTCCAGGCATTCTTGAAAGTCGCCGAATCACGACTGTGAACTTATGGTCTTATTCCGTTCGGCAGGCCATCTATATACACATCAAGAGCACGAGCCTCAAGTCTTCTCTTGATGCTGGCTGCCTCATTGGTACCATCTGTTTCTTCGACTTCGCTAACAGCTCGTCGAATATAGCGTTGAAGGCGCGAGTAGAAATCGGACACGTCTTCGTCGCTTCTCATTCGGGCATCTAGGAGTCGGCTGCGATAATGTTCGTAGTCATGGTCAGGAGCAAATTTTTCTCTTAGATTTTTTAAAAAGGATTCGACTGTGACAAAAGATTTGCCTTCTACGTGAGTCCTTGCCCGTCCTCATAGGAGGCCAAGAATTCCATTCATAAGCCTTGTCTCGGCTCCGGCGGGTAGGCCTTGCTGTAAAGCTTTAATTTCGGTATCGAAATCCCCGAATCTATAATTTTTGCCATCGTATTTTGGTATTTTGTCAATGACGTCTATTAAATTTTAACGATAGGAGATATCCCGTGAAACAAAAATTTTGCTTTTATTTGTACTGGTGGCAGAGCGTGGTTACAACAAATAATAACTAAAATCATCTTTGCTATTGCTGTGCGCGTATAACTATCAAAGAAATTTTCTCTTTGCGATCTGCTCTTTATTCGCGACTATGTTTGACTAGCGACTGACTAGAGTTGGGAAGCCGGTGCAGCCTCGAGCGCTTCTTTTCTTTCTCGCCTCTCATTGGCCGATGACTCTCAGCTGCTTCCGGCGATCCCTACGCAGGCCGATCCGCATAAACCATTTTCTAAACTTTCGCCGTTTGTGCTGGATTCGTCCATGGTTATTCCGATGCTTTCCCTCAGCATACAGAAGCGATTCCTTGGAAAAGCCTTTGTAAAGATGTCCGCCTTCTGCTGCTCAGTTCGAAGATACTCGATCTTCAGCTCGTTCGATTACACTTTCTCTCGAACGAAATGGTAGCGTACGTCGATATGTTTAGTCCGCTTGTGGAATTCGGGATTCTTTACCAGGCGTATGGCGCTCTGATTATCGATGTGAATAACCGTTGCTTGATTGCATGGACATTCGATTTCTGAGAGAAGTCCTCGTAGCCAGATACCTTCTCGTGACGTGATCGACGCCGCCTTGTACTCTGCCTCTGTCGTGCTCAGAGTAACGTTCCGTTGCCGTTGACTGGCCCACGTCACGGAACCTCCCGCCATCTCGAACAGGTACCCCTTTGTCGAACGCCTCGTCTCGACGTCACCGGCAAAGTCGGCATCGGAGTATCCCAGGAGAGTAGTGTCTTGTCCGTTGCTTCCGCCGCTTTGATACGAGATGCCGTAGTCTATGGTTCCTGCCACGTATGCGAGTATCTTCTTCATAGCGCCAATGTTCTTCACTGTGACGATTGAGAAACTTGCTGATGAGATTTACCGAGTACGACAAGTCAGGCCTTGACACGATACATAGAAACATCAAGGATCCTACTGCCTCCATGTACGGCACTCTTGATGTCCCCTCTTCACCTTCAACGAGCGGATAGAGCGTTGTACCCGCGTCACTGGGAGTGGTTGACGATTTTGCATCGGCCATCTTGAATTTCTCCAAGATTTTCGTTGCATATCCACTTTGATGGATGAAGATAGACTTTCTTGATTGATTTCTCTGTATTTGAAGACCAACGAACAGACTCAAGTCCCCCAACGTGATGTTGAATCTCTTGCTTAGATGACTTAGCACCAGCTTGATGATTTTTGCGTCTTCTGCAGCAACCAGTCCATCGTCTACGAACAGCGCCAGATATACTGTTGTCTCACCAACGTGACCGACGAAAATGCATTTATCCGCATTCGTCTCACGAAATTGGAATCGATTGAGAAACCTGCTGAACTCCTAGTTCCAGCACCTTGGTGACTGCTTCAGCCCAATAGAGAGATTTTTCTAATCGACAAACGGTGTTTTTGCTGTCCTCTTCTTCGACCAGGCCCTCGGTTAGCTCCATAAACATCTCTACGTCCAGTTTGCCGTATAAAAAGGTAGTTTGCACATCAAACTGCGCGAGTTCGAGATCCTTGAATGCGACGATAGCGAGAAGAACTCGTATCGAGTCATATCTCACGATTGGTGCATAAGTCTCGTGATAGTCCACCCCATTTCTTTGCATAAATCCTCTTGCACAGAGGCGAGCCTTGTAGCGACGAGATCCATTATTTTTGTTTCGAGTGATTCGAAAAACCCATTTAGAGTCGATCGTCTTCATTCCATCTCGTCGTTTGACTAAGGGCCATGTCCCATTCTCTCGATGATAATCTAACTCCGTTTTTATGGCTCCTTGCCACTCTTTGGAGTTCTCGTCCGAGATAGCTTGCTGATACGTCTCTGAAATGTTTATTTCGGCGACATTCGTCTCGAAACGAGAAGGGCGACGTATCAGACTCTGATTGCGGAGGAGCCTCTCCTTTTGATCACGATCTTCGCGTTGATTCTCTGCTTTGAGTTGATCCACTCCTTCGGGCTGATTCTCTGCTCTGGGTTGATCCATTCGTTCGGCTTACATAAAAACTTCATTGTCTTCGCTTTCCTCTCCGGGCTCGTCATCTCTTGGCACTGCAGCGACCAGCTCCTGCTTCGGAAGCACTGGATCGTCGCTCTCGTTGTTAACTGCTCGTAACACCGCATTTCCGCAACACTCCTATCTCGAGTTTTCTTGAACGGCTTCCGGTGTGATTTTCCCTCCTGGCAAGGTCCACAATAATTTTCGTTTCCATCGGTGAATCGCACGCGTTTTACGAGATCGTCTTTCACTAATTTTTGCATCGCTTTAGTGTTCACGTGGCCGAGACGCTCGTGCCAAATTCTAGAGTCGAGTCCAACCGCATTGGCTTCACCTTTGACACTCGTGCATGATGTTTTAAAAAGTATTCTATAAATTTGGTTTTCCTGTTCAACACCATGTCCGATAATTAAACCCCGATTTTCGAAGCTCACGACGTCTTTATAAAAGAAGACACCGATTCCTTTTCTCGCGCACACGCCAACCGAGAACAAGTTCTTACGCATCTTCGGCACATACAGCACATGTGCGATCGTCGAAGATTTCCAACCGCTGCGCACATATTTCTTTATATTGACAGTTCCTTCACCAACGACATGACATTCTTTTCCATCCACGAGCGTGACTGTACCACCGTTGGGTAACTCGTGACAATTTTCGAGCCATTCGCGACGAAACGTGATGTGTCGAGATGCCTCGCTATCGGTCAGCCAGGCCTCGCTTTTATCCGCACTGAGTATCGCGTTCGCGACTTCGGTCGGTATCTTGCTCGACCCGTTTTTACCGACGCTCGGATGAGTTGGACGAATATCACAGTCTACTACGAACGCGCACTCTCGATTGTCACTATTTTCGCGATCACTCTTTGGGTTTCTGCTTTTGCACTCTCGAGCGAAATGTCCAGAAACTTGACACCGGTAACATTTGATTTTGTTTTTGTACTTTTTCTTTTTCCACTCGCGCGTTGCCGCAAATGCACCAGGATTGTCATCCGTCGCCGATAATCTATTTTCCTCGCGAAGTAATCTCTCTTCGAGATTCTTGAGCGACTGCATGTCCTACGGTACATTGTCCCATGCAGTTTGAAAACCGGAATATTTCGGCGGGAGACTGCCTAGTATTTTTGCCATGATGGCCGTGTCGCAGAATTTTTCCCCCCACATCCTTCAGTTGCGCCGCCATATTTCGAATTTTTGCCACGTGCTGGATAACTGAGTCGTTTGGTTCCATTCTGTATTCGTAGAGATTCGTCGATAATAATAATTTATTTGCTGCTGATTTTTGATCGTGCATTCTAGATAATTTTTGCCACATTTCTTGAGCTGTGTCGTACGTAAGCAACGGTCGTCTATGTTCAAGCTCGATCGTCGACACCATGAGAAACATGGCGCGAGCATTGTCGGTTTCCCACGTGGCGATCGCCGCCGCGTCTTCCGCCGGCCTCGCACTCAACCCGTTAACAATGCCCCATATACGATGTGCTATAAATAAGACTCGCATTTCGAACTTCCATCCTTGGTAGTCCGACCCGTCAAATTTCGTTACATTTTTCGCCGTCGATTGTTTCCGCCATCTCGAATTCCAAAACCGTTGCACACCGCGCACGAATATCTCACACGAACACGATGCCAATATGGCCGAACTCTCGTTCCACGTGCCTCGTACATACACCACGCTTCCCGCGCGTCGGCACTTCTCGAAGTTTCTCACTCCGCGCACAATACCGCGACTCTGCTACTTTCCACAAACTCACAGAACACCCGCAGTCCTCGTGACTGGGCCCATAACCTATTAAATTTTAACGATAGGAGATGTCCCGTGAAACAAAAATTTTGCTTTTATTTGTACTGGTGGCAGAGCGTGGTTACAACAAATAATAACTAAAATAATCTTTGCTATTGCTTTACGCGTATAACTATCAAATAAATGTTCTCTTTGCGATCTGCTCTTTGTTCGCGACTATGTTTGACTAGCGACTGACTAGAGCTGGGAAGCCGGTGCGGCCTCGAGCGCTCCTTTTCTTTCTCGCCTCTCATTGGCCGACGACTTTCGGCTGCTCCCGACGATTCCTACGCAGGCCGATCCGCATAAACCATTTTTAACAACATCTTTAGTTGCTAAATAATCTTGATATGCCGAACTGTCAAGAAGGTTAGTTAGACTGCCAGGGTGTGTAGTATCGTCTGGCGTTTTTAGATATATATATATTTGCAAGAATAAAATCAGAAAATGACTAATTGACTTAATCAGAAAATACAATTAAAATGATGGGCCAGTGCTAGATCATATAATAGGCAAACATGTAGTGACTTATGTACTTGGCCTCAATAATATGATTTCAATACTTTTTATTACAGGAATTCACAGTACTCATTTACTTGGCGTAGTTTTTTACACGTAAGTGTTTTTTTGGGGGATTGATGATCTTGCAGGAAGAGTCTTGCTTCATACCTCGCGCTGGCATGTAGTGTAAGCACGTGGCCTGCTACTCAGCGTTCTAGGATTTACATGAGGCAATCGAAAAATTTGATGTGCTGAAAAGAATTTACAGATTGCATTTACTTGAGTAGATCTGCTTTGGGATATATCAGGGTCATGACCTGAAAAGTATCTATACATATTAAAAGTTATCAAATAACAAATGTCTATTGAGACGTTTCGTGATTTTTGTGTCTTAGGAATCACGACACTTTTTGTAAGGTTTGTGCACTGGACAGGCGTCTTTAGAAACAATTTAGACACTGGAGTTTTTAAAATAACAAAATAATGATATATTGTCCTATAAATTACAGACTAGGTATCCTTAAAATTCTATTTTGCTCTCTCTCACACACACACACACACACTTTACAATTGTCTCTAGCTTGCCTGTAATACCACAGGCGACAAGAAGTGTTTTTGTTTACTTTATTATCTCTGCTAGCCTTTTGGATTGAAGAGAGGTAGCTGGAACCACAATACAGCAGATTGCACAATGCGTCCGAAGACCGTGATCCAGTTGAAGGTTAGGATGATAATGATTCAGTACCCACAGGAGATCACAATGAACCCCGTTTGCTGAATCCCTTATCTTAAGGATAGATTCGACTCAGACAGCTGAATCTTTTTAAGGTGGGTTGTTTTTGTGGATGGTCTGCAGTCCTGACAGTTCTATTACAATAACTTCGCTGCAGGAGAATGCAGGGGGAATTGGGATGCCCTTCCTGACACTAGGGGGTATCACAATGATTCCTTAGGCCTGGTAAGAGCTATGGGATGCTCAGACAACTACTAATCACAATGATATTGGGAGCTGAGCTTTTTAAGGAGTGTGGTTGTTCTGTAGTGGTCGATTTCTGACAGCTCCAGCAGCACAATGCCTTTGATGCAGAATATCTACAAGGATGGCAGATTTCCTGATACAGGGTGGAGACACAATGCTTTCCAAGACCAGGATATGCCAAGGATGAGTTCCCACAGTTTGCAGTACAATACTGTTCACTGGTTCGCTCTGGAACAGAGGATTGGTTTTCTCCTAGCTTTTTAATAATTTATACTTTTCAAATCTTTACTGGCTTCTTGTCATCTAGTGGTGTCGTTGAGTGGACCGACTGAATTGAGTGAGTTCCTATCGAGGAAGCCGCTGCTTATATCCTCGGTAGGAATACGTTAAAACTAGTGGGGATAACGATTTTTATCCATCCGAGGTGTTAACGTCGCTTTTTTGGATTTAATATTTTGATTTATTATTTGATTTGATTATTTGATTTGATTAATTGGATTACCGGTTTCTTCGAGTACCGGCTTACTGGTATTTCTATTGTCTTCGCCGCGTGCCGGCTTATAGCGTCTGGGCACTTGTTTGTTTTGATTTCAGTCTGTAGACGGTCTTTAGGATTCTAGGAATGTTAAAGGGACCCTTATGTACCCTTATGTACGCCATAAGGGTAAGACTATATGTTCTTATGATTAGGTGACCCTAGCTGGTCTCTTATATAGACTTCATACTGAGAGAACTCCTCAAATCCTAGAATTCCTCAATAATCCTATCGACCTCTCACAGC
>NW_014333052.1:0-379 GCF_000341935.2 Cephus cinctus | reverse complement strand
GGGGGGGGGGGGGGGGTGAGCCAGCTGCCAGCGGACGTGCAGCCGCTATACACCTCCCACAGTATGTACTACATACTGCTGGACACCGAAATGGTGTTCAACCTCTCAAGGTGTACAACCTGTGCCCGAAGCGCGCTGCTCGGGCACCCAGCAGCCAGTTGCCCAGGGTGTGTCCTCTATTATGAGGCCCATAGGGACACCCTGGTGCGTTTCGGGTACGGGGAGGTTACACTAATTAGGTCATAAATATTATTATACCAATTCTATTTTTTTAATCATTATACTTATTATATTTATACATTATACTTATTATATCCATATACATATATCTATATACATATATCTATATACATATTATATTTATGTACGCATTATACTT
>NW_014333051.1:3148-10249 GCF_000341935.2 Cephus cinctus | reverse complement strand
GGTGGGGGTTTGTTATGACTCCCATAAGTGGTGTGTATCTACTTACGTTGAAGTTTTGAAAAGATTGCGTGATGCAATCAGGAGAAAACGACCGCAACTTTGGGAAACCGGTGACTGGCTTCTTCATCACGACAATGCTCTAGCGCACGCATCAAATCTTGTGCAGCAGTAGTTATTGGAACACAGTGTTGCGCAGCTACGTCAGCCTCCATACAGTCCCGATATAGCTCCCTGCGACTTTTGGCTGTTTCCTCGATTGGAAATGCCGCTTAAAAGACATCGATTCGACGATAAGGAGACTGTTGAAACTAATGCGACGAATGCTCTAAAGGCGATTCCGAAATCTGACTTTCAAGAGTGCTTTAATAAGCGGAAATCAAATGTCTTGTTCAATCAAATGGGGACTACTTTGAAGAATGCCACCCCACGGACGACGAAAAATAAATCAAGCGTCGAGAAATCGAGGTAGGTCGGATACTTTTGGGACAGTCCTCGTATATGTATATCATAACGATCATATATATATACTGTGACGTGAATTTCGGAAATTCAGTCACAAAGACTGCTAGGAGTAGGGAAAAGACATAATCCACCTGCAACGATCCTCCAAACGTTAATCACCCGACATTCCAAAGACGACTTTGCTTGTCTCGCTTATCGTTTATGCATTCTGTTTCCGCCTATCGTCCTTTCTGCTTATTTTTGTTTCGCCTTTCTGCTCCTCTAGCGACGAATTCCGGCTCGTTCACTTACGTTTGGAGCGTCTTAGTCGGTGGTTAATTTATCTAAAGTACCAATCGTGAACAAAGACTAGCCGATTTGGTCGTAATTGGACGTATCGATATTGAAGGAAGGAAGGAAGTCTGAGGACCGATTTCCTCGACTCCTTACCGGATATCTTTGGTGAGCAACTTTCGTTACCGTTATTTTGGAGATTTTGATGAAGTTAATTGAAGTAATCCCGTCTAGGCGGTTTGTCTCGACGGCAAATTTTCTCGCTTACCGGGACTGAATGTCGTTCCAGTCCCTCTAAGTAAAACGACGATAGTGCCGGATACCGTTATCTTATTTCGTTTTTCTTTTCTTATCGTAGAGTACTTAATATTGAATATATTGTAATTAATTGCGTTTTGTGGTAATTTAGTGCTTTGGAACTGTCGAATATTTTATAAGTTACCGATTATCTTCTCGACCACGTGGAAACACCTAGGGTCCCGGCGTCTCCGGCTTGGCCGTTTCCCGTTGAGTCTGTCTAATTGTTTCTAGCGAATATCTTTTGGGCTTTTCTATTTTTTTCCGCCGTTATATGTCGCTTTATTATCTTGAATTTTGACTTTCAATAATCCTTTTCTTTGCCTGATATAGCTCATGTGTTTCTCGATTCGTTATTTGGAATGGCATCCTCCTCGTTATTTAATTAATATTTTAATTTCTGGAAATTCAAAATTACTGTCTTAGAGTAATATTTTCGTTACCTTACGCCGTTGGTCGACGTAGAGTGACCTTTTTTTTTGAGTAATCGCCCGAGTCGACAATACAGGACGCACTGACTATCAGTGGCGTACCTATTAATTTATTTTTGCCGATCACCCTCTTCTGGTGATAATTTTTTTGAGAGCTTGCCATTTCTTTTAACTAATTTACCTTATTTGTATTACCTGTGTTAATTTATTTAAGTGTATTTTATACCTGTGCGCTGATCGTCATATTTATACCGTGCGTGTTCTGACTCTTTCCAATTGTCGGGAAATTTCACGAGTGAATTTGTTATCGCGTTTTCCTACCGATACGAATGTAAACCTTTGTCCTCGCGTGTATTTCGTAGTCCCCGATTTCTTTCTCTTTTCTACCTTGGCGGTGTCGCCGTTTATTAATCTTTCTCTCTTCTATCTTGACGGAGTCGCCGTTTATCTATTGTCCTCTTTCTATTTTGGCGGTGTCGCCGTTTATCGATTTTTTTCTTTTCTTCTTGGCGGAGTCGCCGTTTATTACTATGTCTCTTTCTTCTCTTGGCGGGGTCGCCGGTCCTATCGTTCTACTTCTCTTCCCTTGGCGGTGTCGCCTTCCCAGTTTCCTTTTCCCTTTCGTTGTTCTGAGCTTTCCCGCGTCTTCCTAAGGATTTCTAAGATCTCGAGTGCCCTGCACTCGCGGTGTTCTCCCCGGAGACCACCTGGCGGCCAACACTATTTAGTTTATCGCGTATCGGGTCTTGTGAATATCGAAATTTCCTGAGGGAGAATCATACGGCATTTTGTGTACGGTTCCCTACTTTCCGAATATCTTTTATCGTCTAATTTCTTATTGGGATTTTGTTTTTGGGGAATAACGTCGCAATACATATATATATTGTGACGACACTTTTTAACGGTGACACACAAATAAATGGCACCGCGAGAAATAATTAATGAAATACTAAATTATTGGGCGCCAGGTATAACCAGAGTTACACCGCTGTCTCCTAAGGACACCCTGGCCAGCTCTTATGCGGTGGGGTCCTGGGTCTGGGAGACAATAATCAAAATCTGAAAATTAGGTAGGTTCACTCTAAAAAAGCGGTACGATATTGACTCACGCACCTATGTGTTAGGGAGACGATTCCGCGAAATGTGGACTGAACGGTTAGATACAAAACCGAAAAAATTGAAATAATGAAATGAGAGACCGATCTCCTGTTTGTCACCGGATTAGCTAACCTTGGACCCTTAGCGGTCAGGAAAGCGCAGGATGACGCGTAAGAGTACGTCGAACAGAGAAGATCGGTTGATCCCGTGAATTAAAAAATAGCCAGAATACACCTGAGCGTCACTCACCGTTGTCCAGTAGCTCCTACTATTGCCAGGAACACACTCTCCTGGATTATAGTCCCTCAAACGGATCACGATACGATACAATAAATACAAAAATCGGTAGAAAACGATAGCACGTCTATCCCTAAGTTTGGCTACGCCGTGAGTGACGCTACAAATTTCCAAAATCGGGAACCTTCCTGAGAGCGCGCTGTAATACCACCCTCTGGTCCAATCAGGTTCGCTGTTACATCGGCTCCGCTAGCCAGCTCGCGATCTTCAATTGTTTTAACGGTCCTTGTAAAATAGATCGTGGCACCTTGCTACGATAGGATGACTGCAGTGCCGTTTTCGGAAGGCGGGAATCACATCCACCTCTACTCCCTCGATATTCGGCTTCACGCCGCTTCTGCAACTCCTGTATGCCCTTTGCTTCTGAAGACGCTCGCCGCTTGCTTCGCGTAGTTGAGCCACCAGGTTGTGTGCTCCGGTCTTGACGTCACCTCTCCTCGACAGCGCTCCGCCAGGCTCCGCAGTTGGCTCTCTCTCGAGCCCCGTCTCAATATAAATTGTGTAGAATCCTCTCGGATCCGCTTAATAAACTGAAAAACAAACGAAACGTTTCCCACAGGGAAATAAATACAAGTTCTTAAAATAAAATCAGTCCAACGCCACGCGAACCGCTCCACGACCCATCCGGCCCCACGACGTAGCCGAATTCGCCTAATTTTGTGACGTGCATCAAAATGCTACGTCAAAATATATATAGTGACGTGGTACTTTGTGCACGTCACAAAAGAGAGAGGGAGAAGACGATAAAACAGGTACACCGCGAGGTCCGCAAGGCAACCTAACATTCATGTCGAGCGTGGACTGAATTTAGCGTGTAGAATATTTATTAATTCCCTTCGGGGTCTGGATTTTGTATGTTACTAGCGGGGGTTGGTCCCGTAGGGGAACCGATCGGAGAAAAATTAGAAGTAGCGAGGCCCGGGGAACACTAGAGACGGCCCTGACTACAGCAAAGGGGCCCGGCCAATGCGATCAGCAGCACTGGCGTGACGTAGCCAACAGGAGGAGTGCCAGCGCGACCGCAGAGCACCACTGAGCGAGGCCACCTACGCGGAAGGACGGCCTGGAGCCGTACAACGTGGGGTAGGGTGCGGATGAGATTCCCGCCCCGCGAGAAGACACTGCATTCGCCCAGAAGAGAAGATGCGCAGACCTATTTTTCTAGGATCCCGGAGATAATTGAAGATCGCAGACGAATTGGGCAGCGTAGGGGCTAGCGCGAATTTGATTGTACCCGAGGGTAATATTCCTCCGTGCCACTAGGACACATTAGCGGGCGAACGTTCGCGTAGCGTCACTTGCGGTGTAGCGTATCATACGTACGGAGCGTGTACCTAGAGTGTCTGTAAAGAGTGAGTGAGAGTGAGAGACTAGAGGAAGGAGTGAGATAGAGAGATAGACGAGAATGGACCGAGAAGATTTGGACGATTTGGCGAGAGCGATTCGGGGTGAGTGACCCTACCGAGCTCCATGATTTTGTAATTGATCGAGATTAACTGTACCATAGATTTAGTTGTTGGATTTTTGATCCAGACAGCACGTGTCGCCTTCTGCTTACCTGATCGTTGAGATCCGATGTTTGCCAATTCGATGGCGATCTGGAGGATCCATTATCTCGTATTAAAGTTTAGGCTTTAGTTTTGTGTTGACTTATTCGTAGAGCATGTCCAAAGAAATTGCATGTACATTATTAGTATCCAGTCCACGCTACGCGTAATCGTTTCGATCATGCGTCGTGTAGTATAAGTGTCGCGCAATGGTATATTTTTTTCCTAGCGATATCCGCGGGTGTTAGGAAGGCAGATAGGGGGTTGCGTATTCTCTGACTGATATTTTCAGTAGGGTAATAGGTCTCCGGAACTGATTCCGGCCGCAGGATTATCCGTGACGGGATAGGCTACACGCGCTTGACGACAATAGAAAGATCTAGATTCCCAGCAGGGAATTTAAGAATTCTGTACATTAGGTGATTTGACGAGAGGTCAAGTACCGTTAGTATTACCGCGTTTAAATTTGTAAATATTGTGAATCTGCCGAGTAGGGCACGAGGCCTTTCGCCAGCTGAGTTCTGTAAATATTGCTGTTACTCCTCGTTGCGTGCGCGATACGCAAGGAGTGTGTTGTTGCCGGAAGCGTACGGCCTTCTAGGAAATAATTACGAGCAAAGAATTCTGACTCGTCTAATCCTTCTGGGATTTACTATTATTTGTTGTTGCGTAAGGAATCATTATTCGTTGTTATTGAAATTGTAAGCGCCCGTTGGTTCCTACGACATTAATGGCTGCAACTTACCGATCTATATTGTATGTCTTAAAGGACTGTTGTTCCATATTATCTATATATCCCGTGTTCTCAAGTGTTGAGGAACTGTTGATTTTATTCGTGTTTGTTCCTTGGAACCGTTGTTCCGTTTATAATATTATTCTTTGTTTTATAAATTAGATTAGAACCGTTGTTCCTTACTGTGTTCCGTTATTAACAAATGTTATGATATTGTTTTGATATTTCTTGATATTTCTCTTGTTTTAATAAATCCTGTCTGTGGGTTCCGTATTTTCACATGAAACCTCAAGTCTGATTAATTTCTTAAAGCCCCTTTTGTGTTGTCGAGTTGTGATAATATATTTTAGCTATAGTTATTGTCTCTCAGACCCAGGACCCCACCGCACAAGAGCTGGCCAAGATATCCTCAGGAGACAGCGGCATAACTCTGCTTATGTCTGGCGCCCAGTAAATTCATATTTTATTAACTATTTCTAACGGTGCCATTGATTTGTGCGATTCGTCGTCACAATATATTGTAACCTGGCATAAGGCGCCCGGCTTGGGTGCGCCACGTTACATTAAGGGATACAACCCGCGGGTCCGCGTCTAAGGGTCGCGCGATCGGGGTGGGAGGGGGTTCAGCTGCGGTGGCGGCGGGGCGGATCGGAAGGCGAGGCACGAGGGCCGATACCCTACGCTGAGGATGCCACCGACCGCCCGCTTCCCGCTAACCGTCCGCTGGACACCTGATCGTTCCGACGGGCCGGGGTGGGAGGGGGTTCAGCTGCGGTGGCGGCGGGGCGGATCGGAAGGCGAGGCACGAGGGCCGATACCCTACGCTGAGGATGCCACCGACCGCCCGCTTCCCGCTAACCGTCCGCTGGACACCTGATCGTCCCGACGAGCGGCCCGGACGGCAAGGTACCGCCGGAGGGGGGTGTTTTTGTTTTGATCCACCCGCTGGACGAGGGAAGAGGAGGGGAGCCAGGAATTCCCGTGAGGCGGGAATTCCTTCGGCTAAATTCAGCAAACCGACAACAATGAAGATCGGCAATCTTCGGATTTGCCGAATTCAATCTCTTTCCGGTAATCGACCGTGTAACACGTGGAGTATCAGTACGGACGATTTCGGGCAGTGGACGGTGGATATTGTTTCTTTCTGTGGACGACTCGGCTAGTTTTGTGGACTTCTGGTGAACGACGCGGCTTGTGATTTGGATTTGATTTGGTTTTGTGGAGAAAGGGAAAAGGGTGACGAAGTGTGGAGTGAGGAGGCGCGAGAAGAACGGAAGAGCGAAAGGGTCGCCAGCCGAAGCGGAGGACCTCTCACCCAGACCGGCCCCCTTTGGATTTCAGTGGCTCGTGGTTGTGGATAGTAGGAATAAGCCGCTACACCGGTAAGTACCGCCGAGAGCGGCCCTTCTTTTTACACGAAGTCCCCTCGGAGAAGGGCCGGGATACCCACATTCACGTGTCCCGGGCGGAGATCGGTGGTCAAGGCGTTCGGGACGCTGACCTGCAGGGATCTCCGCTAGGGAAGAGGTTTGCCCACCGAGCTTACGGAGATCGCGACCGCGTGATAGGGAGACGCGCCTCGTGATAGGGCACGCTAGGGACGGTGGGGAACGGTTAACCCTGCGGCCCTTACGAAGGGCCGCGCTCGCCGTCAGAAGTTACGTTACACGCGGATCTGTACTAGATCTATTTCTTTTCTCTGCTCCAAATAAACGGACATTAAAACTTCAACTGGCATTTTTCATTGGCGTACCCCGAACCGTTCGAATCTCGTCGCCCCTACGTTCCCCTCTATCATTTCAGCTAGCTGAGGCTGAGCAGCCGGGAGATCGCGTGGAAGCGGCCATAGAAGGAACGTGGTGCGGGAAAGCCGCACCTGGCGCCCAACAATCCGATCTAGTTCGGATCTCGGATAGTTTTCCGGGTATCAGCACGTTGGGAGTGGCCGCAGATTATTTGTCGG
>NW_014333051.1:446-1297 GCF_000341935.2 Cephus cinctus | reverse complement strand
GAGCGAGATAGTGTCGTTCCGCGACCTGATGCGGATAGGGGCAGAATTGGAGGAGACGGAGGAGTTTATTCGAGGCCGAAGGCGGGAACGACGGGATTCCCGAGGGCCGGCGGACGGCCTTCGAAGAAAAAGTCGTGGCCGAACGGACTCGAGGGGAGGACATGGGAGGAGAGGACGTCGGGATGCCTCCTCCACGTCCTCGGAAGGGAGTGACGAGGAGACCCGCTACGAGTATCGTCGAAGAAGGGACTCGTCAACCAGCAGCGACAGCCCGGATGAGAGGCGGAGGGATCATCGCGCATCCGGACAGAGGAGGAAATCGAAGACGGCGCGGGCCCGAAAGGGGCCAGCGGCCGTAGAACCGGACGAACGGAAGACCTCCTCTAAGACTAAGAAGCCAGAGAGGAAAGTGGCGGAACGTGAGCCTCCGGATAGCAAAAAGGGTACTCCGACGCCGGGTGACGGAAAGGAAGGGGGAGCTGGTGGACGATACGGCGGCCGAACAGCCTGTTGGAACTGCGGTCGGGCCGGACATCGCCACCCGGATTGCGAAGATCCCAAAAGGCCTTTCTGCATCCGTTGCGGCGCTCCCGGAGTGGAACGGAAAACGTGCCCGAGATGTCCTGGATACCAGTCGGGAAACGGCAAGGGGAGAGCACACTAGGAGCGAGTGCTGCCTCCGCCGGAGTACGTGGAGTACTCGGGAGGAAACCCCCTCAGCTCCAAATGGAAGTTGCACGGGGCTTTATAACTCGACCTGGGGATTCCAGGCATTTCATGCTAATTGTCCTCGGAGAGCGGGAAACGTTCGCGTTGCTGGACTCAGGCTCAGCACTCTCCTACTTCGGTGG
>NW_014333051.1:0-242 GCF_000341935.2 Cephus cinctus | reverse complement strand
TCATGAAGCTCTTCGGGATGGTGATCGATCATGCTCGGGATACCTACTACCTAAGAATGGAGGAGAGGGATTCCCGTGGGAGACTGATCGGAGCCATTGGGGACGACGGAGGGCAGTGTGCAGGACTGTCCGAGCCAAACCAGAATGATGGAAGAGCTGCTCGCACGGACACTGCCGGAGGGCACCCCCCCTTTAGGACTCACCAACTTGACGGAACACCGTATTGACGTGCAAGGACAAGC
>NW_014333050.1:20707-27496 GCF_000341935.2 Cephus cinctus | reverse complement strand
GATTCTATATAAACTAAAATTCTTATAACGAAACGCGGAATTAGCGAGGAAATATGGCCCTATAGCGTTACGACACGGCAGCGGGACGGATCCGCGCCGACGCAAAAGATACTTTCGACAATATTTCAAGAAATCGGGGACTACGAAATACACGCGAGAACAAAGGTTTAAATTCGTATCGGTACGAAAACGCGGCAACAAATTCACTCGCGAAATTTCCCGACAATTGGAAAGAGTCAGAACACACACGATATAAATATGACGATCAGCCCACAGATATAAAATACACTTAAATAAATTAACACAGGTAATACAAATAAGGTAAATTAGTTACAAGAAATGGCAAGCTCTCGAAAATAATCACCAGAATAGTGGGATCGGCAAAAATAAATTAATAGGTACGCCACTGATAGTCAGGGCGTCCTGTAATGTCGACTCGGGCGAGTACAAAAAAAAAGGTCACTCTACGCTCGACCAACAGCGTAAGTTATCAAAAATATTATACTAAGCTAATAATTATGAATTTCTAGAAATTGAAATATTGATTAAATAACGAGGAGGATGCCATTCCTAATAACGAGAGCGAAAAACATGTGAACAATATAAGACAAAGAAAAGAATTATTTAAAGTCAAAATTCAAGATAATAAGGCGACATATAACGCCGGAAAAAGATAGAAAAGCCCAAAAGATATTCACTAGAAACAATTATGCAGACCCAACGGGAAACGGCCAAGCCGGAGACGCCGGGACCCTAGGGGTTTCCACGTGGTCGAGAAGATAATCGGTAACTTATAAAATATTCGACAATTCCAAAGTACTAAGTTACTGCAAAACGTGATTAATTACAATATATTCAATACTCTGCGATAAGAAGAGAAAAACGAAATAAGATAACGGTATTCGGCACTATCGTCCTTTTACTTAGAGGAACTGGAACGACCTTTAGTCCCGGTAAGCGAGAAAAGTTGCCGTCGAGACAAAGTGTCTAGACGGGATTACTGCACTTAAATTTGCAAAATCTCCAAAATTAAGGTAAAGGAAGGTGCTCACCAAAGATATCCGGTACGGAATCGAGAAAATCGGTCCTCAGACTTCCTTCCTTCCTTCCTTCAATATAATATAATTTTTAGAATCTCTTAATCGTTCGAATCCGGCTCGTCTTTGTTCTCGGCTCCCTTGGTTCACTTCAATGACTTCGATACGCGACCACTAGCTGAGATGCTCCAAACGTAAGTGAACGAGCCGGAATTCGTCGCTAGAGGAAGAGCCCTAGGGGCCCCCCTCCATAACTTATTAATTCCTAATTCGCACCGTAGAGCGATAACACAATATAATAATATAGAATAGGTAAATCTAACGCTTGACGGTAGCCAGAGATGAAGCATTAGGCGCTAGAGTCCGAAGATAGGCGGAGAGAGCCGAGCTGAGCGCGGGAATCCTTCGTGCGGCCGATCGTGAGTCCTCGGTGCGAGCAGCAGGATCCAGCGAAGAGTAGGCCCTGGTTTCTTCTCCGGGGGCCACTGATAACAGGAGCGCTAGGGAACGTTCGGCGACTGGGCGGCACGATAGAGGATTATCCTTTCCTCCTATCGAAGGCCCTTTTTGCGGTCCGTATGGGCGGCCGGCAGAAGTAGTAGAGGGATCCCATCCCGGGTCTCCTTGGCTCCACGGAAGTCCTCCGGAACGAACAGCAGTTTGGTCCAGCCTCTGTCGATCGCTCGTCCGGTAGCTCAGGAACTCTCGTTGGCGGTCAGCTTCGTGCTTGTGGTGTAGACGTAGATTTGCCCAGGACGGTAAAGACGGTAGGCGAGTGCGAATAGGAAAGCTCAAAAATAAAAATAAAAAAAACGAAAAAGCAAAAAGGCGAAACAGAAATAAGCAGAAAGGACGATAGGCGGAAACAGAGTGTATAAACGATAAGCGAGACAAGCAAAGCCGTCTTTGGAATGTCGGGTGACTGACGTTTGGAGGATCGTTGCTGGTGGATAGTGTCTTTTCCCTACTCTTAGCAATCTTTGTGACTGAATTTCCGAAATTCACGTCACAGTGCACAGTTACTTACTTGGAGAGAGAGAGAGAGAGAAAGAGAGAGAGAGACGGAGAGAGATTGATTGATTGATTGATTGATAGCTTTTTATTATGCCTTAGCCCAGCTATGAGGCAAAGTAGGTAACAATATATAGTATAAGGTAGTATTAAAATATGATATAGTCTAATAAAGTATAATATGGTATTAAAACTATATAATAATAAACTATGTAGTGAATAAACATATGTTAATTGAAAGTAAACTATGAACTATAAATTAGGACTATAAACTATAGTGCATGTGTTGAATGTAAATAAAGAATATAGTAGGAAGAAAAAAGTAAGAAATGAAATTACAAAAGAAATATAGTAGGGAAGGTAAATGAGCTCTACTGACGTGAAGTAAGAGTAAAATAAGAAATGTAATAAGAATAGAAGTGAAAGAGTAGAAATATAGTAGAAGTAGGTAAACCAGTGGAAATTGATATGAACGCATGAAATAACAGTAGAGTAAATAAAGTAATGGTGAAAATGCAATGCCGACGTAAAATAGTGCACTAAAGGCCATTCTACAATGCAATATAATAAGAAATAAGGAATCAGAAATAAGCAATAAGATCTTCATTTGATATTTACGTAATTCCATTGGATCCTCCAATCAAGAAGGAGAAAATCGTTTTTAAAACCGAGCGTTTACTAAGTCTCTACGATTTTTATGACGTCTTGGACATAGCAACGATACGGAAGCTGTTGCTAGGGTCTTTAAGGACTTCATGGAGCACGAAACGTGATGAGTAACATCGAGGATGCTCCGTTCCGTAATTTATAACGCCTTACGTTAAAAATACATAGCAACGATACGGAAGTGGTTGCTAGGGTCGCTAAGGATTTGACAGAGCACGAAACGTCATTGTCAAATGTCATAACCTGTCTGTCACCTGTCATTATCTGTCAATATATAAATATCAAAAAAATGTGTATGCGTTTATTCATACAGATAAGTAAATCATTACTTCATTTTTAAAGTCATGTCATTACCAGCTCTATAGACGAGGTCATTATCAATATCGTTAGAGAAATGAAATTTCTCTACGATAAAAGTCATCGTGACTTTAAAAATGAAGTAATGATTTACTTATCTGTATGAATAAACGCATACACATTTTTTTGATATTTATATATTGACAGATAATGACAGGTGACAGACAGGTTATGACATTTGACAATGACGTTTCGTGCTCTGTCAAATCCTTAGCGACCCTAGCAACCGCTTCCGTATCGTTGCTATGTATTTTTAACATAAGCCGTTATAAATTACGGAACGGAGCATGCTCGATGTTACTCATCACGTTCCGTGCTTCCTGAAGTCCTTAAAGACCCTAGCAACCGCTTCCGTATCGTTGCTATGTATTTTTAACATAAGCCGTTATAAATTACGGAACGGAGCATGCTCGATGTTACTCATCACGTTCCGTGCTTCCTGAAGTCCTTAAAGACCCTAGCAACCGCTTCCGTATCGTTGCTATGTCCAAGATGTCATAAAAATCGTAGAGACTTAGTAAACGCTCGGTTTTAAAAACGATTTTCTCCTTCTTGATTGGAGGATCCAATGGAATTACGTAAATATCAAATGAAGATCTTATTGCTTATTTCTTATTCCTTATTTCTAATTATATTGCATTGTAGAATGGCCTTAAGTGATACATTCGAACACATGCAACATCGAATAAGGTGAATAGGGTGAAATAAGAATATGAATTTGATGCATGGTAGACAAGTATTGATGCAATGCAATACCGGTTCAACCAGCATTTTCACTTTTCTCTAGATCTAGAAGGTGCGCAAATAATAGAGGTTTAAAGATTGTGAGAGAAGAGACACACGAGATGGTTGAGGGTGATGAATGCCAAAAATAGATAGCAGATAATCGGAAGGAGTTTCGGTAGGTAGAAGTAGAATGATTAGGGATATGAAAGACAGGAGTGGGAAGCCTGGGTGTTGCCTTATCGAGTCATCGAATCTTGCGAATAGTTCATTGATATAAGGTGGAACAAAGCCATATATTAGACGGTGAGTTTGGATTCCGAGGAAGTAGAGTCGACGGCTCCGGACAGACAACCAGTTGAGTTGGTGACGATACACCGTGATATGCATATCTCTTTTTAAATTAAAAATGAATCTGATACAGCTGTTTGCCAATACTTAGAGCCTGGTATTCTGTTCATTTGAAAGATCGTGATAGACAAGGCAACAGTAGTCAAAATGTGGAAAAATCAATGTAGTAACTAATTTTACTTTGAGCTCAAAAGAAAGAGCATTATTGTGATATTTTAGTTTATGCAACACACCCCACACTTTTTTAGATATATGTGAAATGTGCGATTTCCAAGAAAGGTTAGCAGAAAGATGAATGCCCAGATTTTTTGCTTCGTCTACAATGGGAAGAGTAATATCATTTATAATGACAGTCGGCAGATCAGAGCGGTCAATTGATTTAAGGTAGGCAGAGCTACCTAAGACCAAGATCTTTGATTTCGCAATGTTCGGTGACAGATAATTTGAGTTAGCATAATTGGATATGGCTTCAACATCCTCACTGATTTTAGCAAAGCCACCACGGATGTCGTTTAGGTCACAATGTAGATAAATCTGAGTGTCATCAGCAAAAATCATATAGTCAGTATGGCTTAAACAACCCCCAATGTCGTTAATATACGAGGTGAATAAAAATGGGCCGAGCACTGAGCCTTGGGGAACTCCTACAGACGTTGTCAACCAGTCGGAGCAATCATGATTTCCATGAATGATTGCTTGAGATCTATTTGATAGTTAAGAATGTAACCACGAAATGACAGAGTCCGAAAACCCGAAATTAGCCAGTTTTGCCAAGAGGTGCGGATGGGAGATTGTATCGAAGGCCTTACTAAAATCAAAGAGGACAAATATCGTTAATCTTTTATTCTCAGTAGCAAATCTGATATCATGAGTAACCTGTAATAAGGCAGATTGAGTACTAAAACCTTTTCGGTATGCTGACTGCCTTTTATCAACGACATTATTTGCATCCAGAAAATTGGGAAGCTGTTTGTGAATAATACGTTCAAAGATCTTAGAGAGTTCAGATAGATTTGCTATCGGTCGTGTGTTAGACGGCGAACATGGAGGGTTCACTTTCGACAGTGGACGAATGTATGCACGTTTCCATGCAGTGGGAAAATGAGAAAGTTTGATGGATTTGTTGAAAATCACCAGCAAATGTGGAATGAGCAGCGATAGAGCTTTGTTAATGCAGAAGAGAGATATGTCATCTGGTCCAGAGTTCAGTGACAGAGAGAACTTCGAGAGAATAGCATCATAAATATCACGTGGAGAAATAACAGAGAAAGAGAATGGCTCACCCGAATAGTTGAAAACCCGAAGAGTTTGAGATTGGTTACTCGTAGTCGTGCAATTCAAATTCGTGGAGCTTGAGATATAATGCATATTTAATTGGTCAGCCGTGAAAAAATGTAACGGCGACACAAATTTGTTTTTAACTAGTCCAAGGTTAGCTAGCTCAATCCACATTTTATTAGGATCAGTGATAGAACAAAGTCTGTTGAACTGATATCTATCTTTGGCATTTCGAAGATCGGCAGTTAGATTATCTCGATCTAAATATAGCAAAACCAAGTAAACTGTTCGCACGTTTCGCTTGCTTATAAATAGAATTCTTAATTTTGATGCGTGCTAACAGTTCAGGTGACAGCCAGGGCGTAGCTGGTTTCGAAACTGACAAGGAAACCCCCCCAACCCGACCCCACCGATTTCAATAATTTTTTGATATGTTGTAGTACTCGACAAAATAAGAGACACCTATTTTTTTTGTGTGCTGACATCCACTTTAAAGGGGTGAAAACGACCCCTGAAATTCACCCCCGAAAATCGTTTTTTCATCATATCTCGACTTCTAACTAATATTTTTTAATAAAACCAAGTGGAAAATATTTGTCATAAGAAGTCGAAGATATGAGGTGTGTTTATGACCCAAGGGGTTGCAACCCTTATTTTATATTTTGAAAAAACTATATTTTTTATGCTTTTTTTCTGCATAAAAACCGGGGTATGGGCTCAAAAAAACAAAGAAAAGCGTTTCCGTTAACTCCATCAAATATTTTAGTTGGGGTATTTCAGGATTTTTCAAAGGGATAAAAACCACCCCTAAATTTTACCCCCGAAAATTGTTTTTTATCATATGTCAGATTCTAATTGATATTTTTTAATAAAACCAAGTGGAAAATATTTGTCATAAGAAGTCGAAGATATGAGGTTTGTTAATGACCCAAGGGGTTGCAACCCTTATTTTATATTTTGAAAAAACTATATTTTTTATGCTCTTTTTCTGCATAAAAACCGGGGTATGCGCTCAAAAAAATAAAGAAAAGCGTTTCCGTTAACTCCATCAAATATTTCAGTTGGGGTGTTTCAGGATTTTTCAAAGGGATAAAAACCACCCCTAAATTTTACACATTGAAAATATCAATACTTACTTATCAAAGCCAGAAGTTATTTTTACAAACTTATCTTGTTTATGAATTGCTGACGACAGCTTTCTCGTTGTAGATAAGCTTATAAAAAATTGGTTATTCACCTTATCATTATTGAACAAAGTTCCATAGAAATGAAACACACATTTTATTATAGTACTGACTATATACAGCATTAAATCTTTTAGAATTAGTTTTCTTAAATACGTCTATATTACATATTTATAATATAT
>NW_014333050.1:0-18315 GCF_000341935.2 Cephus cinctus | reverse complement strand
TTCGACTTCTTATGACAAATATTTTCCACTTGGTTTTATTAAAAAATATCAATTAGAATCTGACATATGATAAAAAATAATTTTCGGGGGTAAAAAGAGAAGAAAAAGAAATAAATCTTATAAAAATAATTTTTAATCATAGTTTCATTAAAAAATATTAATAAATATTGAGTACATACCCTGGTTTATATGAAGAAAAAAAGCATAAAATATATAGTTTTTTCAAAATATAAAATAAGGGTTGCAACGCCTTGGGTCATAAACACACCTCATATCTTCGACTTTTTATGACAAATATTTTCCACTTGGTTTTATTAAAAAATATCAATTAGAATCTGACATATGATAAAAAACAATTTTCGGGGGTAAAATTTAGGGGTGGTTTTTATCCCTTTGAAAAATCCTGAAACACCCCAACTGAAATATTTGATGGAGTTAACGGAAACGCTTTTCTTTATTTTTTTGAGCCCATACCCCGGTTTTTATGCAGAAAAAAAGCATAAAAAATATAGTTTTTTCAAAATATAAAATAAGGGTTGCAACCCCTTGGGTCATTAACAAACCTCATATCTTCGACTTCTTATGACAAATATTTTCCACTTGGTTTTATTAAAAAATATTAATTAGAAGTCGAGATATGATGAAAAAACGATTTTCGGGGGTGAATTTCAGGGGTCGTTTTCACCCCTTTAAAGTGGATGTCAGCACAAAAAAAAAATACGTGTCTCTTATTTTGTCGAGTACTACAACATATCAAAAAATTATTGAAATCGGTGGGGTCGGGTTGGGGGGGTTTCCTTGTGAGAAACAGTGAAGCGGAGCATATAGATGGAACGCATTGGAAACACAATTTGTTACAGAGTCTACCGACAAATCTATATCCTCATGCTGAATTTGACACTGAGTGTTAACAAGCTCTGGCTGGGGCAGCAATGCACGTAAACTATTCAAGAAGTTTCCATAATCGAAGTTTTTCAAACTACGACGTAGTTTGAAAAGAGATTGCCAACAACTTTTGTCTCTCTTGAAAATGACATAAATAATCTATACACAAAAGCTCGTATTCAGAACTCGCTCCTAAAGTCATTAATAGAGTCGCTTTTAGTTAAAAGTCACTAAAAACAACTTAAAACCGCGCTATTAGCACTAAAAGAGATTTCTGAATACGGGCTAAAATATATACATATATTTCCTGGAAGGAGTGTTTAAACGTTTATTGAATACAAAATTATTTTATAATGTATTAAAATTGAATGTTTTACAGGTAAATTGTCATTATTAAGTGATTGAATCCTAACAGTCACATCTCACTCTAAACCTACTGCCGGCTACACATTTTTTGCCATTTTTGAAATAGCGTAATCATTAAAGGTTAACAAAATAAATATATAAATTTTGTGTAATGGAAATCACGAACTCAATGCTCCCAATTTGCATAAAAACGTACAAGATTTTCAAGACGTGTAATATACATCAATTCTTATAATGGAAGAATTATTACACTTATTAATTAAAGGGGAGTCGGGGAAGGAGGAATATGCAAAGGCGTTACGAAGCAGGAGGGACAATGGGCTTACCGGTACTACATACTTTTCGAAAAACAATGACAATTTGGGCGCCAGCTACCATAACGGGGTTGCACTTCTCGCGTAATTTAAAAGGGTAAATTAATTAAAAATATTCTCGTTAGTGAAAGTCAATAAACAGTAAGTGAAAATTGACATATTACCCATAATTAAGGGGGTAATATAATAACCCCCAGCATACCTATTCCTTACATACCTCTGTATAATACCAAAAGGTATAACGGAAGAAATTCAACCATTTGGTGTGTTTGGATTCCGAATATGGAAAAATTTGATACGACATTTTTCACTGTTATTGAATTCCTATATCAATTTACACTTAAGGAATAATGTAATTAAATTACGATCTCTTAGACATAATCAACTGTCATCTCCAAGGTGTCCGAACCTTTTCAAATACGCATGATTCAAAAGCAATTACATAACCAAAAAACCAGAAGAGTTTGAAAATCCTGTGAATTTTGGTTTCGGTCAATATTCTCAAGGACACTGTGAAATACCCGGGTGTAATAATGTCGCTATTATAAGATGCGCATGGTGCAACAAATATAATTTGCAGCATTTTTTCGATGACTTTCATTTCTGTACGAATTTTGAACCATGATTGCTATAAATTATAATAGCAATGTGTAGTTAATAAGAATATTTGTGTAAAAATGTTTAGGAATCAGAAAACAAAATACAACTTGCATTAAAAAAATTAATCATGAAAAAGAATTGTAAAACAATTTATAAAATAAATTGGTTTACACTCACTAATGACGGGAGGCATTTTAAAGTATTCTTTTATTTATCATGAAGTATTTATATTAGTGCGTAAATGGTAAGCATAACCCCTTAAACATATTTTTCGTAATAAGGAAATTCATGCATCGGTATGCAGGGGGTAGTTTACCCCCTTAATTACGGGTAAAACGTCAATTTTCACTTACTGTTTATTGACTTTTACTAACGAGAATATTTTAAATTAATTTCCCCTTTTAAATTGCGCGAGATGTGGTCTTATATGGAAATCCATGCATCGGTAATCAGGGGGTAGTTTACCCCCTTAAACGTGTTTTTCCGCAAAAGAGCAAAAACACGTCAACTGTAATTTTACTTTACCTTTCTAATGGTTTAATTAAATTCCATTGGTAAGTTTTTGTAAATAGGGTGAAAAAAGTAAAATCGTGGGGTGGTTTACCCCCACAAGAGACAATTTCTTTTTAATGTCTACGTGTACTTTTCCTTAGTCGTGTTGAGAAACATTTTAGTTTTTATTTCATTGAAATCGGTCGACCCCTTCTAGGTGAAACTGCATTATCACTTCTTGACATGCCGAACTTTGGGGGTTGATTTTACTCCCTAAAACCGTTTTTCCGCCGATAAAAAAAATATACGTGGCTCTTAGTTTTTAAGAGCTACAACATAGTTGAATTTCAACATAATCGGAGGGGGACACTAAAGTGATGTTCCTTGTTAGTCATAGAAAAGTACTCACGCAAATCAATCCGCAATCCTACATATAATCCAAAATGTATGAACTTATACTATCCTCACTCTCTCGCAAAAACTGAAAATCGCACGCACTCTGTCACAAGACCTGGCTCGAAGCCGCAAAGTTTGGTTGCTTATCGGTCCTCGTGGGCCCCTAGGGCCTCAGTGATTGGTCGGACCACTGGGCTAAGAGGGCTACGCACTTCAGTATTGTTCAGCAGTTCCGGCATGGCAGGGCTCCGTCGTCTTTGGTTGATGCGATCTTGGCGGGTCTTCCAAGGCTTCGCTGCAGGTTGTTGGCACGGAGCTGGCTTCACTGTCACGCGGGCTGGCTGCTTTGGCGCCGGGCTACATGGCGGCTTCTAGGCCTGTCAAAGTTTTCTCCCATTGTAGGGAGAGGACTCCACCGCTTTCACACGGGCTTTGTGGCTACCCGTGTGATGGGACTGCACCGGGGCTGCATTCACGTGGTCGTGGTGGCTGTTTGGCGGGCATGAACTCCACGTGTCTCGATCAACGGTTCGTGTCCTCCTGCCTATGGTTGCCCCGCATCTCGCTGCTTAGGCAACGTAGCCACTCTCTTGATCCTTCCGGGGATGGTTGTTGGTTCTCGATGATGGTCCTCGCTGATGGTCCTCCATGGCTCCGAGCCAGTGCCCTAAGGGAATGGTGACGAGGAGGGAAGGGTGGAGGGAATGGTGACGAAAAGGGAAGGGTGGAGGGAAGGGATCTTATACTTAATATAATAATCCTAAAACAATAAATAAACGCAATAAATAACAATAATATCAACAATATACGCAAGAGATGATGCTCCACGCAAGTGGTATCCTCGAGCCAGGTGGTGGGGAGGAATCTGTAGTAACATTTTTGTTACAATATATGTATACGCAACATCTATAATTCTTAGTGATAGATATTGGCTAAGAATTCCTAATACACTTTAATGTTAGGCAGTCCTGTTACGAGAAACTTATGAATAGTCTTTTCCTTGCTGTTGGCAGAAAAGTGAGACCACAGGCAATAAATTTGGGAGGGCGTGCATTCTACACGTATATATTCTACATATTAAATATCTTAAATGTTATAAATCCGAGTTGAACAAAGTCTACGTGTCTAATCAAGTTGCAGTAGCCTACACGTTTGGTCCGTTCCAAATAGGACTCAACTCTACTTGGTATTATTTTTGAGCGACAAATATCAATTTATTCGATCTAGGACTTTAGATTATAGCTAATAGATGAAAGATAGTAAGAAGATAAGTCATCGGTAGAGCGACATAAATGAATAGACATTCGTGAGTCGACAGATAGTTTCGGCAAAATCTGAGCTGAGTGGGTGTAAGACCAAGGTGTCGTAAGCGCAGTAGGGGGTACAGGGCTATTGAAACTTCAAAAAATGGACTTTTTCTTCAGGTTCAATTGCTTAGAAGCTAAGTTAGTATCGATCCAGTATTTTTTACATTTCATTTTACATGTCATTATGAGTCTTTTGAAAGAAAAAAGTTGTTGATATATTCAAAGTTATGAAAATTATTAAGTGCTGAATATTGCCCTGCGTAGCTCGCAGCTTTCAATTTGTGGACGTAATCTCAGGTGAACTAATCATCTGAAAGCCAAATGCTTTGAGTTGAGTAATTTATATGTTCAAAACTACACATAGAAATTTTTGGAGGAATTTCGAACATAATTTTTAAAGTTGCATACATATCTAATTTTTTTTTCATTTTTACGATAAAAAATTGATGGTAATAATTTGTATTTATTTTTCAACTTACTGAATGTCCTTGACGAGGTTTCATGTTGTAAAGAAAGGTATTTTTCAAGTTCAACTTAAATTTTAAGTAAAAATAATTATTCGTTGCAGAGTTATGATGTCCACAGTGTTAAAAAGTGTAGTTTCGAGATAAATGGCCTTAAAGTTCAGGGTACGTTTTTTTCTCCATAAATGACTACAAAAATTTCCGAACCGATTTCAGATTTTCCAGAATTTTTGCATCGTATTGTGACTGGCGATGAAAAGTGGATACACGACGATAATATTAAGCGTCGAAAACCGTGGGGTAAACCTGGCTATGCATCAACATCGTCGGCACGGCCGAATGTCTATAGTTCCAAGCTTTTGCTCTTCATTTGGTAGGATTAGGTGCATTTTATTATGAGCTGGTCAAACCGAACGAAACCATCACGGGTGATCACTATCGACTACAATTGGTGCATTTGAGCCGATCATGCGAGCCGAGACAAGTCAAAGTGATTTTCCAGCATGACAACGCTGGGTCATATGGAAAACCTATTTGGAAATGCATAAATGGGAAGTCCTACCCCACCCGCCGTATTCACCAGACATTGCACCTGCCGATTATCACTTGTTCCGATCGATGACACATGGCCTGGCTGAGTAGCACTTGCATTCTTATGAAGATGCCAAAAAATGGGTCGACTCTTGGATATCCTCAAGAGACGTGTCATTTGTCCGACATGGAATTTATATGCTGCCAGAAAGGTGGGAAAAATTAGTGGCTAGATATAGACAATACTTTCAGTGACATGTTTTATATTAATTTAAAAAAAAACATTAATTTTCACAAAAAAACAGCGAGAACTTATTCAACATTCTAATATATTTATCGTTCGTATATTTTTTTAGACGCATTGATATATAATTTGATAAACAAATAGATTTATAAGACCAGCAAGCATTCTCAGACTTTATTATTCATTGTATGTGGTACAGTAATTATGCTCTTTGAAGAAATTACACATATTTATTCCGGTTTTTAATTTTAACATACGAATAATTTGGGCCGTAGAACATTTTTGAAGTTGGCTGGAGCACATTTTCTTTCTGAACGTAGGACCGGCAAGTATGTTACTCATAGACTCTTGGATTGGACACTATCCAGAAGTTGTACGGCAAGCAACAACTGCTGGAAAGAATATTATTCCCATGATTATACCAAAAGGCACGAACGGAAAAGTTCAGACCCTTGATGTCTACGGATTTCGTATTTGGAAGAATTATGTCCGACATTTTTCTGATTCTGTTATACTCTTAAACTGTGGCATGAATCTGCACATGCGAAATAATATAATAAAGTTACAGTCTTTACTACATAATCAATTATCATCACCGAGGTATCACAACCATTTTAAATATTCCTGATTTCAAAGTGGGTGTGTCACAGAAAAACCAAAAGAATTTGAGAATCCTGTAGACTTTTCCTTCAAGACATTTTCCAACACATTGTGTGAAGTTCAAGGATGTGGAAATGTAGCCGTTATTAGATATTCGTGGTGCAAAAAATGTTTGTGTTTTAAGCATTTTTTTCGAAGAGCATCATTACTGTACCACATACAATGAATAATAAAGTCTGAGAATGCTTGCCGGTCTTATAAATCTATTTGTTATAATAATTCCTGGGTAATTCAAATTTTTCTAATGTAACGCGTACTTCTGGTAATGTAAATTTATGTAATATAACTTCCTTTATTCTACGGAAACATACCAATAGTAAACTGCACTTATGGTGGTTTTGTATAATGAAAAATAATTTTGGGGTGGTTCACCCCAACAGGTAGCTCTACACGCCCTCTGTAATAAACAATAGTATATTGTGCACCGAGAGCGAAAACGGGCGTTTCTGCGCCGCGTATAAAGTTGAGATTCCCGAGGCGAAGCCGAGGGAACCTCAACTTTATACAAGGCACAAACGCCCGTTTTCTCTCGCGGTTCTCATACTATTTTCTTTAACAGCGAAGCGAACGCGAGTTTTCACATAGAGGGTGATTCTTGGGTCGGTGCCAATAAGCAGAGTAGTTTGGTAACTTAGGAAATCACAATGAAACATCTGTGCATCGTACAGCTTACGCGAAAAAAACAATTGCCCTGGTGGTAGCTGGTCGTTGGATTCGTCGGCAAATGTCACCTCACTCCTATTCAGTTTTTCAATCTTCCACGTTTCCCCATTCGAGATTTGGTAGCGCTGAGAATTGATGCGTATCGTCCCATCGCGTGCTGACTGGATGCGATCCTGAGTCAGAGTTTCGACCAAGGCGTGGTGTGTTGTGGTGTGCGGTAGCCGTAGCTGCGCGGGCTGCTCCGTTCGGCTGAATCGCTGGCTACTTCCTTGTGTCCATTTCGTCTTTCGCGGCTGCCTTCATTTTCTCTCAGCGGATGATGTCGTTCTTCTTTGGAAGTGAACGGGTGATCAGCGTGAAGAAATCTGGATTTCGAATCACGGCAAAGCTAAAAAAACAAAATACGAACATTAGTAGTGTTACAATATTTTTTGTTTCCATAGAGGCCCTTGAGGTGAGAGAGAGTCTTGTCTGGATTTGCTCTAATTTTTCTTTCAATCGCGATCGCGAACCATTCTTGTTTCTGTCAAGGACCGATGAGTGCAATATATCACATCATGGTAACTATCGTTTCAAGGATATATCTATCGTATATGAGAAATATATTTAAATATATCAAAAGTAAATAAAATATGTATGTATGTGTTGTGATGAGGCACCCGCCTCACCAGAGTCTAGGACCTAAAAGGATCTAAGTAATAAATTAAATCACGATCTGCTCTTCCCCAACTATTGAAGCTTATTTGGGCCCGAATTAGGCATTCGCTAATCTCCATATTGATTAAGGCTTATAATCAATATTAGAATTATAATTTCAAAAGAAATTCCGCAAAATTTATGGTGTTCATATATATAAATAGTGCTAATTATTATTTCAAAGTAGCACGAATCGCTGGAGATCAATGGAAGAAAAGCGAAATCAGGATAACCTACGTAAGACGTCACAAAGATATCTGTGAAAGTCTAATGGCATTATCATAGGATATTGCAGTTTTCAATTAGTGCTTGACTGTTCAACTGGGAACCTCTGTTCTCAGCCAGTGACATCCAATAGGCATGTCGTCGGCTGACATCATCCTGCCCGAAGCCACCGAAAAACGAAAGTGAGGGAAGAAAACTCAGATTTCGTAGGTGCCTACGTTTCTCTTGACACCTCGCTTTGATTGATCAACTTTGACCTGTTCCCATTTAAAAACTATGATCTTCCGGAGAAAAGGAAGGTTATTTTCATGATCAGTGGTGCCTCCCGAACACCGCCATACCCCGTTTGTCAGATAATTTCGGAACGCCCTGTATATAACAGTAAGAAGAGAAAACTTCAGAAAATTAACAACGGATTCTTGAATTTGTACAATATGATCATCTTGGAGAACAAGGTAAGTATTTCACAAAGCCAAAAGGAATTGAAATGGTAAGAAAGTGGAAAGAGTTGCGTAAAAACTTGACAGCTACTGGATTTACACGTGGCTGGAAATAATTATGCAATATCAACGGTGGAAAGAGCAAAAAATATTTGTCCTTCAGAAAACTAAAACTGACTGATGGAGATTCAACAGTAATGATTCTAAAGAGAGTTACATGAAAGTTCAAATAAAATCAACCTTAATCGCCGAATGTAAATTTAGCAAAAACCATTACATTAAATAAGTAGGCAGATCTAATCAAGAAAATTTACTGGATAATTGCACTTTCCCGATAGCAAAGACAAAAACCTGAATCCTTATAAAGCAGTTTTCGCATTTGTAATCGCAAAAGCTCAATCCTCAATGAAGACTCTTCATTACATTTTTTTACCGTTTCCAAACTTAAAGTGTAATTTTCCTCCTTGTATTTATGTTCAGCGGCAATTAACTTCATTTCCGCCTTATGCTCCTCTCTTTGAAATTTGATGCCATCCTGGAGCTTCTTTTCTTGTAGCCGCAGTAGGCTCTCCTGGTACGCCGTCATCTCTTTTTTTCCTTTTCTTTGGAGGTGGTTCAAAGATGACGGCACTTTCCGAGTGCTCGATGAGTCAGATGTTGGTGACATTCTGCTGCAGCTCCTTTCCAAAAGAAGTTCTCTAAAAATATTTAAAATTATCAATTTTCCATATTATTATAACGAATATGCTTTAAAATAATTTGATTATAGAAATTTACCCAGTTACAGGATACCGGATGTATATAGTGAGTTGTCTTCTACAAATAACTTAATACGCCGTCACTATCGAATGGATTTTCATCTACCACGAAGTCCGCAGGACAAATTTCTCACAACAGAAAATCTGTTTGTGACGGCTTAGTGGTAGATGGTCGTCCACCAGTAGATTTTAGCTGCTTCTTGTAGGTCGAAATACTTTTTTCGCTATTCCTTTCCACCGTTGATAAGTTCCGTGTAAATCCTTCCAGTCACGGATGGGTTCAGTAGCTTTCATATTTTCTGCCAACTCTTTCCACTTTCGCTTCTTTTCGTCTTGGCTTCGTATATGACTGTGCTTGTCCTGCAAGATGCTCACATTTTCTTAAACGAACTCAAGAATCCGCTGTTTCTCTTCTTCGCTGAAGTTTTCTCTCCTTTTTGATCTTTCAGCTGACATCTAAAGCATTTTTGCATATGATAATCCTTCATCAATATTTATCATCGATTACATAAATAATTATATCATATTTGAATGAGATATCTGTACTTACGTTTGAATAGCTCTTTGATCAGCTAGGGAATAGCGTTCAATTACGCTTACGTATGAACCAAGGAAACTCATTGTAAGAAACCTCATTGGCAACGCGCATGCGCATTACGCGCCGCGCTTGTGCAAGCCTCAAATTTCAAACGACGCTAATATCGCCGCGATACGAAAAAATAGCTTCTGTGAAAGGTAGTACCTGATTGGTCGTATACGGTTCCCGTTTGAATTGTAGACCAATGAGGTTTCTTCTTACAATGAGTTTCCTTGTTTCATACGTAAGCGTAATTGAACGCTATTACCTAGCTGATCAAAGAGCTGTTCAAACGTAAGTAAAGATATCTCATTTAAAGATGATATAATTATTTACGTAATCGATGATAAATATCGATGGAGGATTATCATATGCAAAAATGCTTTAGATGTCAGCTGAAAGATCAAAAAGGAGAGAAAACTTCAGCGAAGAAGAGAAACAGCGGATTCTTGAATTCGTTCAAGAAAATGTGAGCATCTTGCAGGACAAGCACAGTCATATACGAAGCCAAGACGAAAAGAAGCGAAAGTGGAAAGAGTTGGCAGAGAATATGAAAGCTACTGAACCCATCCGTGACTGGAAGGATTTACGCGGAACTTATCAACGGTGGAAAGGAATAGCGAAAAAAGTATTTCGACCTACAAGAAGCAGCTAAAATCTACTGGTGGACGACCATCTACCACTAAGCCGTCACAAACAGATTTTCTGTTATCAGAAATTTGTCCTGCGGATTTCGTGGTAGATGAAAATCCATTCAACAGTGATGGCGTAGTAAGTTATTTGTTATAATTTATTATATTCATATAATTTAGAATTTTGTTATAACTCATGTCTGTGTTTTGTTAAACAGCATGATAAGGACCAGTAGAAGACAACGACGAAGGCGAAATGTCTAAATACATCCTGGATCCTGCACCTGGGTAAATTTCCATAATCTCATTATTCTAAAGCATATTGGTAAGCATATTATAATAATATGGAAAATTAACAATTTAAAATATTTTCAGAGAATTTCTTTTGGGAAGCAAGGAACCGCAGCAGAATGTCAGCAACATCAGACCAATCGAGCCCTCGGAAAGTGCCGTCATCTTTGAACCACCTCCAAAGAAGAGGAAAAAAGAGATGACGGCGTACGAAAAGATCCTGCTGCGGCTACAAGGAAAGAAGCTCCAGGACGCAATCAAATTTCAAAGAGAGCAGCATGAGGCGAAAATGAAGTTAATTGCCGCTGAACATAAATACAAGGAGGAAAATTATACTTTAAGTTTGGAAACGGTAAAAAAATCTAATGAAGAGTCTTCATTGAGGATTAAGCTTTTGCGATTACAAATGCAAAAACTGCTTTATAAGGATTCAGGTTTTTGTCTTTGCTATCAGGAAAGTGCAATTATCCAGTAAATTTTCTTGATTAGATCTGCCTACTTTTTTAACGTAATGTTTTTTGCTAAATTTACATTCGGCGATTTAGGTTGATTTTATTTGAACTTTCATGTAACTCTCTTTGGAATCATTACTGTCGAAGCTCCATCAGTTAGCTTTAGTTTTCTGTAGGCCAAATATTTTTTGCTCTTT
Organism: Cephus cinctus; assembly: GCF_000341935.2. NCBI lineage: Eukaryota > Metazoa > Arthropoda > Insecta > Hymenoptera > Cephidae > Cephus > Cephus cinctus. The sequence goes on along the minus strand of NW_014333050.1, from coordinate 7,125 downwards.
CCACTGTTGATATTGCATAAATCTTTCCAGTCGCGTGTAAATCCAGTAGCTGTCAAGTTCTCACGCAACTCTTTCTACTTTCTTACCATTTCAATTCGCCTTGGCTTTGTGAAATACTTACCTTGTTCTCCAAGATGTTCGTATTGTGCGAATTCAAGAATCTGTTGATAATTTTCTGAAGTTTTCTCTCCTTACTGTTATATATGTATATATATTATTAAATTAAATAAAATTATTATTAAATTAAATTATTATTGAATTAAGTTTAAATAAAAAAAAGGTTAAAATGCAATGACAATTGTTTTCACTTTAAATCCATTTATTGTGAAGTGAATGCGATGCGACAAAATTATCTTAGAGGTTTTCGTTATCGAGTTGATCCATTTAAACTGTATAATGATCGTGAATTTCGTAACCGGTATCGCTTATCCAAGGATTGCATACGTTTTGTAGTTGGATTGGAAGCAGGACGAGGTTAGAGCCGGGCCTCAGGTGAAGTGCTGCTGCATAAATTGCTGACGGAAGAGACTGCCAGCAACCAATGTAGATGGTTCTTCCGTAGTTGGGCTGACATCCTCTTCCGCCGGCTGCTCCGCCCCCTCATCGTCTTCTGGATCTGAAAAATGATTCCTATTAAATACACAAACAATATTTCTATTGTATATACTTTGTGACGTGTACCGTTCATCGGCGTCGCCTACAAATAATCCGTGGCTGCTCCCAACGTGCTGTAATCGAAGAAAAGATCCGAAGATCTAATTGTGTGGCGCCAGGTGCGGCTTTCCCGCACCACCATCCCTTACCACGGCCGTTTCCAGGTTTCCCGGCGGCTCAGCCTCAGCGCACTGAAAATGGTAGAGGGGAACATGAGGAGGCGAGAGAAAATTTGGGAGTCAACGGATAGGCGCGCAAAATAATAAGACAGCGAGTATGATACCATTCCGTTTATTACCATCAAATGAACGGCGGATTTTACAATACAAATCCCGTCGCGTACAGTGTGTCCTCCAACGGCGGCTCACGACTATTCCGAGTCGTGGTTTCTAGCCTGCCCCAGACCTGTCCCTATCTCGGTGTTCCTACCGAATCCGCGAATCCCCTCGCGGCGCGATTCGCGATCCTAACAGGTCTCGTTGGAGACGAGCCTTTCCTCCCTCGGGAGTGTGCCCTGTGACGTCGGTAGCCACCTGAGGCATCCGTGTGTCCGCACCACTCCCGCTCGGCTATCTTCTCGCGCAAGATATTCTCTAAATAAGACCGCCCTCGCGGTACTTACCGAGAACTGGCGTGTCGGCACCACTCCCGCTCGGCTATCTTCTCGCGCAAGATATTCTCTAAATAAGACCGCCCTCGCGGTACTTACCGAGAACTGGCTGTCCCATCAGTCCCGTACCAAATCCAAATCGTGGTGGCCGTGTCCCTTCAGCCTATCCCCGTGGTGCCGCGTCCCGGCTCCATGTGGGTGTCCATCAAACACTCTGAATTTCACACACTCGGCCGCGCACTGGCACTAGACCATACAAAAACCGGGAGCCATGGTTCTCTGCGAGAGATCCCGTTAATCGCAATCCACGATTATGCGATAGCTCCGCTATCGCCCGAGCACGGAAGAAGGACTCATTTTTCGCGGTCCGCCGGACACCCGAATCATCCCGATAATCGCAATCCGCGATTATCCGATAGCTCCGCTATCGCCCGAGCACGGAAGAAGGACTCATTTTTCGCGGTCCGCCGGACACCCGAATCCTTACATACGGACTCCCCGCGACACACTCTCTTTATCCTACCTACCGCTCTTCGCGGTAGGTCAAAAATCAAAACAAATCTCCTGTCCGTCGCCCTCCCCGCGGACCCGCAAACCGTAGCTGTTCAAAGTTCCCGGGGTACCGACAGTGCGTTCTGGCGGTTGAGCACCCCTTGCGTGCGGGCTCTCAACCCAAAAGAGCTCCGTGCCTCCGCCGCCAGTCCACTACTTTCCCCCGTTCCCTCCTCCCGAACCACGGACCGACGAACTCCTTGGAGATAGAGGCCGGAGGCACTGCCGTGCTGTCGGCAGCGCGCGGAGGTGCGGGGCTTTTGTAATGTGTCGTCCTGACGCCACGTTACAACTTCCAATATGCTGAAAATAATTCTACCATATACGTTGGTGTCACCAAACTCGTTCCGAATGTTATATGGGACAGCCATTGCAACAATAACTGCCTCGCTGTTGGCAGAGAAATCTGCATGCCGTTCCTCAGGGCACGAAACATGACCTTCCACTCTCCGAAGCAGCGTTCCACGACGTTCTGGGTTCGCACATGGGATGCGTTGTAACGCTCCTCAGCGGGGGTTCGAGCCCTTAAGAACGGTGTTAAAAGGTAGGATTTGCATGGATACCCGAAATCTCCAAGCAAAACCCCCTTAATTTTGGAACTCTGCAACCAGACAATAATTTCATGAAAATGTTTGTACAATGAGAACACTCATTATTATTAGATTGTATTTTATTTACCTCGAACTCGTTCTTGAGGGAGCAGTTATCCCATATGCGAGCGTCGTGCACACTTCCTCAACATCGAGCAACAATATCAAAAATACGTCTCTGAGCATCGCACACTATTTACACATTCAACGAGTAATAGCCTTTCCGATTGACATACAATTGTGCAACTTCCCTGCCAGGACTTTTTATAAGCCTATCTGAATTGCTTCTACCTGTTGAGGAAATGCAATAAAGCGAGGAAGTAATCCTGCAATTGCTTCTGAGACGGCATGTACTATCCTTGATACTGTCTGTTGCGAAACGCCATGCAGATCCCCTACAAATATAAGCTGAGTTAGGAAAAATAGCAATAGGTAGAACATTCGATTACTATTCAAGAATAGTCAACTGAGTGTTCTTCAATCTTTATTGACTGTCCAGTAATTTAACCAGTCGATTGATTCGGCCTGCCTATTCTCGTCTTTATTCGATTTTTTTTGCATGCAATAATTTCAGATAAAATTACTCACCTATTTCGGTTTGGTAACACCCTTTCGCATAATATCTCAGAGCGATGAGAAGTTGGAGCGATGGTGAGCAGTCACTTGCACGGCCGGTCGGAGACTCTAACCTCTCTTGCACCAATCCAACGACAAAACGTATGCAGTCCTTAGATAAGCGGTACCGGTTGTAGCGCGACAATTGTATTTACGCGCCGAATTGATTCCAGATGCCAGCACATTCGTGTCCTCCCACTTAGTATAAATTTTAGTAGCTTCGCGAAGGGAAAAGTCTTGCTCTTCCCATTTGCCTGTAGGCATTGAATACGGAAGCAGCAGGTATTTATAGCAAATAATATAGAAATCGCTTATTAGGACGTTACTTTATTAGATTTGTTTTTCCATCACTCTGTTAGGTATTTGGGCTATTGTCCCGTGGTCAACACAGGATTATTTTCAGCAGATTGGATTTTATTAGAAAAATATCGCACGAAAAGGCACGAGGTGTTACATCTTGGAATCTACTTGGTTACCGCTGACTTAGAACGATCATGTCTATACAAGAATAGTCACCACGAAACTTCATTCAGTATAATCTTCGATATAGTGTGCGTGCGTTAATGAAATTCGATAATTTGTTTTAAATCATATTTATCTAAATTGTACTCGTTCAGTTTATATCCGCCAATCTTCGATTATGCATTGTCGCTCGGGGGTTTAAAGCGCGTGATATTATCGTGTTTTATTATTAATGTCTAATAGAATAAGTGTTATATTACAATTTGGCACCCAACAAGAAGGCTCGATATGATTTTTAATTAGAGAATATTGGAAAGTAGTGTATTATGAGTGTGAAGCATTCTCCTATAAAGATGCGGCAACAAAGAAAGGTCATTAGTAGTAAACAATATTTAGAGTTTGGTAAGTGTAGTGAAAGTAGTGTGTGTGATAATATATGTCAACAGTTAGAAATAAGCATGGCCGAAGGTCGAGAGAATATTGCCAATAGTTCGGATATAATAGGCGAATTGAGACGTGAAATACAATTATCACGGACTGAATTAACGACGGAGAAAGAAAGGCTAACATTATTTGAGGCGAGGGGAAGTCAAATCAGTAGTGAAGATACGGCCAATGACAATGATTCTAGTGTTACAATAACGGAACGTCTGGTAGAGAAATATCGCAGTAATAAGGTAGAAATAGCGTTGCCAAAATTCTCGGATAACGGACTTTCAAATCCTCAGCAGTTTTTACACGAGCTTGAACGATATTGTAGGCTGAGAGATGTACCGCCGGAAAGTAAACTCAAAATAGTAGAAACATGCTTAGCGGGAAGAGCGTTAAACTGGTTCATGATACATGGAGATGATTTTAGAAATTTTCAACATTTTGTTAATAAATTTGAGGCGGAATTTTACTCTGTTCCAGTAAGAATACGCATAAAAATTCGATGGCAAGAACGACCTTATAAATTATCAGATGGCAGTATACTTGCATTTTTATGATCAGGTGCGAGCAGCACAATATTTATGTCCACGTTTAGGTGTTTATGAAATGCACTATGCGATTGTTCAGCAATTGCCAATCAGAGTTCGGTAGATTCTCGCTACACTAGATTATGCAGATACAACCATATTGGTACAGGCTTTAGAGCAACTAGACAAGTCGCGTAAAATTGAGAATGAACGATACAAAAGTATAAATAATAAAGATAGTAATAATAATAAGACGCGTCGACAAGTAAATACTATGGGTGTGATTGAGGCAAGAAAGTCACAATCTAGCTATCATAGCGATGATAATAGTAAGCGAAGTTGGACTGGTCGATATAATAGAGGTTATTCTGAAAAGCGAAATGAACCATATAATCGTAAAGAAAACAATCGCGATTTAGTACTACCGGATATGAGATTTCCACCGCCAAATTATGGTGAATCAAAAAAAATTAATCAATTTAATACTCATAATTCGGAAAACTGTTAGTGGGTGTGGGCAGTAGCGGTCCATCTAGCCACACCTATGATTATAGTTTTATTACTGAAATAGAAGAGGACCTTCAAGGAAGAAATAGTAGGATACTTGAGTCTAAAATTAAAAGAAACAAATGTATACATTTACTAATCGCAATAGGCCAGTGTATTTATTCCTCAATGATGGACACAGGCAGTCAAATTAGTTGTATATGTGAGTATTTTTACCGGTTATTAACAAACCATGTGACTCTGGAGGAATTACCAGTTTCAAACATGCATATAGTTACGGCAATTGGATTAAAATCGACTCTTGTAAGGAAACAGGTATTAATACCATTCAAGATAGGAGATCTTTGCGATGAGCAAATATTTTATGTTGTCCCAGGTTTAACTTCTGAGGCAATATTAGGCAATTATTGGTTGACGAAGACGCGTGCTATACTACATTATAGATCTAAATCAATAGTTGTAAAGGGAGTGCAAATCCCTAGTGAGCTGACGATGTTTGGAGGTAGCTTGGTTGAGGAAGCGTCAGTATCAGTTCTTTCAGTTGTTAAGGATACAGTGGTCCGGGGGGAACATAAAGATCGGGCTATAATTATTAATGGAGAGGTGAATCCTAATGTGCATGAGCCATGTGATAGCAGTCACCGCTTGTATAAAAGAATTGTCGAGGATCATCATGGTGTACCGATTGATCGAAAAAATGGGTGGATCCAGGAATACCCAGATGACAATGACGTAGATGATTCTTTAAATGTTTCTTGATTATTTGTTGGAGTAGAATTAACACGAGATTATACAAATGATTCTGTAACGTTTACGCCAGTTGGCTTGAAGAGCGGCTGTAGCTCTGATATTGAAAAAAACGTTGATCCTAATATGAACCAGGACGCGTATAATGAAGTTAAAAATAAATTAATGTGTCGTAAGGATAGTCAAGTTGAGTTGGAGACATTGTCTATTCATAATAATGCTAATAGAAAGTGTATCGATTTAAATACGAGCACTATTGATGATTTTCGAGAAAAGTATTATGATGACTGTGGTCAGTTTAATGTACCTGATGATGATACTCCATATGTTATTAATAGTTTGATCGATAAGGGTGCAAAGAATGACGATTTCTCAACTGAACTATTTACTATCGTGCAAGAGCTAACATCGCTCAGTTCTGAGGAGAGAGCTTGTTTTACGCAATTAATGATGAAGCACCGTTGAGTGTTTCAGAATAAACCAGATGCAGTAACTCATTACGAACATGAAATTAAACTAATTAAGTCAAAACCTTTTGTTAGGCGATCATACCCAATTCCGTTGTCTCAAAGGCCTGCAGTTGCTAAAGAAATAGATAATATGCTTGCTAATGGGATAATAGAAAGATCTGTTAGTCCATATTGTAACCCATTGCGTATTGTAGAAAAAAAGAATGGTCAGATTAGAATATGCTTAGATGCAAGATTTCTTAATGACTCTATAGCAAGTGATAATGAGATGCCTCCACTAATTACCGAGTTATTACAATGTCACCATGGGCGTGAAATAATGTCATCTATGGATTTAACGAACGGTTATTGGCAAGTTCCATTGTCAAAGGAATCCAGACCATATACTGCGTTTTTGCATGGAACAACTTTATATCAGTTCTGCCGAGTACCATTTGGATTAAAAACCGCAGGTAGTGGGTTTATTCGAGCCCTTAACATGGCTCTAGATTCAGATTTTAATGAGTTTTTTGTGTGCTATATAGATGATCTATTAGTTACGTCGCGTGATTTTGAGGAGCATCTCAAACATTTAGATTTGTTATTAACTCGTTTAGAGGAGTAAAAATTTACGTTGCGTCTATCGAAATCCAAATTTTGTAAAACGCGTATGCCCTTCTTAGGTTTCATAATTTCTGTTGATGGTATAAGTCCTGATCCGGAACGTTTATCTATTATACAGAATTTTGAGGAACCGAAGAATAAGAAACATCTTCAAAGTTTCTTTCTCAAAGGCCTGCAGTTGCTAAAGAAATAGATAATATGCTTGCTAATGGGATAATAGAAAGATCTGTTAGTTCATATTGTAACCCATTGCGTATTGTAGAAAAGAAGAATGGTCAGATTAGAATATGCTTAGATGCAAGATTTATTAATGACTCTATAGCAAGTGATAATGAGATGCCTCCACTAATTACCGA
>NW_014333049.1:12988-14566 GCF_000341935.2 Cephus cinctus | reverse complement strand
ACAGTAAATCGTAATTGAACTCTGCAACTTTTAAGTTAGAGTAAGATTAATATTAAATAAGGTGACTAAAGAAAAGAACAAGAAGTTTTGCACGTTATTAATAACTTCAAAAAATTAAAAGAAAATTAAAGAAAAATTTAAAAAAATACCTCGCCGTTGTCTCTGGGTAATGCTAAAGGAGAGACATACATTTATATTGTATAAAATAGGTATGCATATAAGTTTTATTCCTTATTGTGTACCAAACATAAATAAAGATATAAAAGAAAAAAATCATTTAGGATTTTCGTTAGAAATATTATTAAAATTAGATTTATCTATATTATCGTAGAATTAACAAGATGATCAATTAAGACAATAAATTCTTCATGAAGATGAGGTTATAATAAAAAAGTAACATCAGAAACGTGTATAAGGACCTCAAAAATATAAAGGATGGTCATTTAATTCAATACTACGTAAGTATTTACGACGTAGATAAATGAAATTTTTAAACAGTATAATGTGTGAAAAATGGCGTAAAAATCAAAAAAATCCCAGACTTTACATGGCTGGTACTAAAAAATATCGAAGATCGAGGGGTTAGGATGGGTAAATCTTGGCTGTGGGTACCCCAAAGAACTTGTTCCAAGTATTTTTAACCCTCCCGGCGCTGAACACCTGAGAACCTTCCCTTGTAAGAGTATCGTTTCTTGTATCTTACTCAATTACATACAGATAAACAGGGACACTACGACGATACTCTTAGTGTTATTGGCCTAGGGCAAGCAGGTCTTACGGGCTGGCTCGCGACGTCATCTACGCTCCGTTTAAACGCGTTCTGATTGGTCGCATTACTGCAACTTCAATCTTGATTATCTCATAATTTTGGTATATGAAATAAAAAATGAAAATACACGTATTTTTTAGAATTTGACAAGGAATGCAACGATGTTACTACAGTGCGTTTCATAACGAACACCCTGTATAAAAATTAGTACCACTGAATATTATTTTTTTTTTTAAATTGAGGACACATTGTAAAAACTGCTGCTTTCAATAGATAATATGTTGCAAAATGATTTTGTTCTAAATATAAAAATATTTTGAAAGAGTAAGAAACTTTATTAACATTAGGCACATCATCATGACTTATTTATCTACCTTTCTCCAATAGAAAAAAAGTGTACCTGTAATTAACTTAAACACAACTAAAAAAATAAAAGAAACTAAACATTTTTCAAATAAATTTTAGAATATTAGGCAACAATTTACAAAAAATTTCTAAATTGACATCAAGCTATCAATAATTATCATTCATAAAACGAGAAGCTTGAAAATGATACAAGCTACATATATGGTTTGTAGATTAATCTTGGATATATCGTCTGTCATACTACACAGTTATTGCCAAAAAAAAATATTACTTACAAAATTGAAATTCTAAACAGCATACACAATATGTCCTCGTGCATATATAAGTTAAAACATGAAACTGACGTGGCATATTAATGTATGGATGGAGAGGGTTAACTTCGAGTCGAGTCGGGTTCGACTCGACTCGGCCTGTTTTTTTTTTTTTTTTTTTTTTTTTTTTTT
>NW_014333049.1:10197-12820 GCF_000341935.2 Cephus cinctus | reverse complement strand
TTTTTTTTTTTTTTTTTTTTTTTTTTCGTCGAGCTTACCACCTTGAAGATGGTGTAGGCTATCGGCACGCCCTGCAATTCATTGAAAACCGTTTCATTTATAGTCGTGCGTTTGTACATGGCTACATATGCGCAAAAGTTATGTCATTACTGCCTAATTCTTCATTGTCGCTTTTGCCACGGTTAATTTCGCAAGTACAATTGAAAATGCATGTTGAATATACAAATTTCATAGATAACATCTTACCATGCTCAGGATGCTTCTTGTAAAAGTCACGCCGACGTCGCATTTCTCGATGATATAATCCTGGCACCAACTTATACACAATGTCCTGCAGTGCTTTATCTGCTCTTTAAAGAGAATAATCATTTAGTTAATCACAACTCAAATGACTAACGTCTTTACATACTTTCTTATTATATTGTATTAAAATAATACCATAATTTTTACAATCACTAACTTTCAAACTTCAATGTTTTCATTAAACAGTTGTTCCATATTTATAATTGTTTTAGAATATTCAGAGTATTCATTATAACATATATATTAACTTACTTCATATTAGGCTTAGCTTTGTTAAGCACATGTCTGCAGGAAGGGCAGTGAGCTTCTGATCTAAGGTGCTTCAGAATACAACTCCTACAGACTATAAAAATGTTAAAAGCTTATATTTTATGAAAATATCACATTTTATTAGTGCATAATAAATTTTGATTTTTAATACTTTAGAATTTTATCCAGTATACTTACAAGAATGTAAACACTCTACTACTGTAGTGGCATCAATAAGGTATCCTCGACAAAGAGGACACATCAGATAAGGATTCACATCCCTGAGATAAGTTCGTCTACTTATTCCAGCCATAGTAGTTTCTTGATCACAGAGCAATTTTCTAAAATATAAAAGCAGTAAGTATTAATTTACTTGTAGTAATAATTTAATTACCAAAGTGTTGTAAATGACCATATTAAGGTACGCAATATTGTATATAATCGAAGGAAATAATTTTTTTACCACAATGAAAATATAAGTTGTCTGCTTCTTGTGGTCACATATAAAGACAAGCATCACAAGTTAAATAAGGCTTTACATTGTATATTCTAAAATGTGTAATATTTTTATGCAAAAATGAAAATAAACTAATTGTCAGATTATAAAATCTTTTTTAGAAATTATTTTCAACAATACATTTTTGACAAAAATCACCAAAACCATTAAGAGAATCAGAGTAATGTTAATTATTGTCCCTTAAATCACTGCTCTCACACATTTGAAAGAAAATAAGAAAATTATAGAGCTATATCTAAACATTTCCATAAAAGGAAAACCCTAGGAGTTATCTGCACTTAAAACATGTTCCCTTAGTTTTAACCAACATTCCTGCAGAACCTCAGCTACTCCTTTTGAACTTTATCGTTCCATTCCATTTCCTCTTGTGGTGACGTTCATGGCCATTTGTAGGACAGCCGTCATGCTACAAATGCCATAAAAAAGAATACTGCTAAATCTACATTGTGCAGTACATTCATCAAACATATACAAATACAAATAAAAATAAACCACATCAATTTAGTGTAACATAATCGTTCCAACCAGTTCCAAAGAAAATCACTATGAAAATTTGTACAACTTGAAGAACATTGACAATTACATACAAAAAAGCCCTAATGAGTACAACTACAGACAGGAATTATAGCGTAATATCAATTTCCAAAAGAATAGTAATGATATTAATGGTACTCGTTTTAACATTAAGGCACTGAACTATCACAATAATTCATCTGACAAATAGATGAATTACTAAGTAAACAATAATATACAGTATTTTTATTCAATATATTGAATACTTCGCTAGACTAAAGAATTGAAATTACAGTACGAGGTGTAAAATGTACTAAAAAAATATCGAAGACATACATAAAGAGAATTCTTTGGTCGCAAGAGTATTCAGGAGTGTACGTACATTCGCGAAAACATGGAGTTTTCTTGGATTAGGGGTAGCAGGAATAGGAGGAACTTTCTCACACAAAGTAGTAGACAACAGTATAGCCAGTACAAGAATACTACAAATCGATATATATATGGTACAGTATGATACAGGGAAAATTAAAGAGCAATATGTATAGACAGTACGAAAACATTATAGATTTGATGGGTGAAACTTACTGTAGCATGCTACGCAACATATATGGATACAGTGAACGTTGAATAAACTGTACTGTTGGTACAGTCCGTTTCGATATGAGTCTTTGTGCAGTGAGCACATCCATTACTTCACGAACCTCCTATATTAATTAGGCGATACACTCAGGTTCACAAAAACAGTTTCAACTTCGGCTTCATTGTGATGAAATTATTGTAGAAGGCACTGGAATTGTGTTCAGCAATGTAGTCATAAAACACAAGCAGCAAGGACAGAAAACAGCGCCGTATCAAAAAGCTACGGCTACTTGAGGAATTAATCTGTCGGAATATGCGCGATACACTGTTGACGCGCTACACAACCTTCTACCACGGCGTCTCGAGCAAGACTGAGAATGACTGAGAATAACTAGTATCCTCTCCTGTGATGGTAGGCTCGTCAAACTTCACTTATTCCAGAATGAACTCCCCCCCCCCCCC
>NW_014333049.1:5514-10040 GCF_000341935.2 Cephus cinctus | reverse complement strand
CCCCCCCCAATCTCACTACAAAAGCTGATCGTTACATCGTCCCTCGACATTCACTCATACTCCCGCTATTGCATCCTGTTCGCTTTGCTACAAGCGATCACGCCCTCCTACAGCCCCCATCTTGAATAATCAAGAGCGTCTTCCTTATAAACAGCGAGTCCTACCGCCACATTGGCTAAAGTCCCCACTACTTTAATTTTCTTCGTCACTCCTATCATCTATTGTATACGCCCCTCTCAGCATTGAGTCCCATACTATCTAGAATAAAGGAGTTTTCTCAGCTTTGTCAGAGGAGCCTTTAAACTAAAAAATCAGATGTTTGATTAGCTAAAACTCTCCCATCGTACAATTTTGACGTAATCAAAAGTCTAGTTTACCGAGTTTCTGACTAGTACAACTGGTTCGATTTAAACACTTCCTGGGCCCATATTCTCGGGTCAACCTTAATCCCCAAAAAACATTTACGTGTAAAAAACTACGCCAAGTATAGGAGTGTTGTGAATTCCTCTAATAAAAAATATTGAAGTCATATAATAGGCAGACATATAGTGACTTATGTACTTGGCATTAATCATGATTTCAATTTTTGTTAGAGAAATTCACAGCACTCCTGTAATTGGCGTAGTTTTTTACACGTGTTTTTTTTCGGGATACCCTACAAGTTTTTGTTGCTCAACGGAATATAGAAGCTCTAAGCACTCAAATGTACAATATATTGTTATAGATATAAAATGTAAATGGGTCATTCCATTTTAGATTTAAAACCAAATTTTTTATTTTCCAGAAAATTGTTCCCCTTATTCTTGAGGAGAAAAAAAATGACACGTAGTTTTTTATTTCAATATGATATGAAGAAATTTCGAAACATCGATTTTTTAATTTATCGAATCCAAAAAACCGGTTCTTCTTTAAATGTATTGTGCATCGTCCACTTTTTGGCTAAAAAGAAAGCACTGCAGGGCAAAATGTGCAATAGGGTTCACTTTAAAGTCCACGTTTTAATGATCGAAAATTCGGTCGTTTAATAATTGTTATGCAACAAGTTCTTAAACAATTTGTATTATTTCAAAATGAGCATCTTCAAATTGAATAATTTTTTCTGTAATTTGTTAGATATTAAAGTACAGAGAATATTGTCTGAAAATTTGAAAGTCGACCGTTGAATATTTTTTGAAATAAAATTCATAATATGTGACCGCGCTTATGATTCGCGCGCGGGCGAAGTACGGATTCGAACGTGCTTGGATATTTTAGAGTTATCCCACTATCCTTTGATGGGTTTTTCACCTAGTTCAGATGAATGATACTCAGGGAAATGTTAAAAGGTTTCAGAGTAACACTGTCGAATCCAGAAATGGTCATTTACTGTAATTACAACACTGATTATATTTAATTACATACTGCAGAGCGATCAAAGTCTTGTTTATGATAATATATTGTTGAAAAGTGCATTTACAAAACATTAGTGAAGCATTTAACGATTATCTCTCAAATTTTCATACAAAAACTTGTACATCTCTTAGCAATGGTTTTCTAGGGAAGCAAATATCATTTACTGCAGCAACATAGAAAATGATGTGCTTCCTATGATTTCTACGATTTCAGACTACGGGTGATGCCAGGCCTCGCCTACAGCTTGGACAACCAACTTCACCCTAGTCTGAAATCGTATTGTTTCATCCCTTGTCACATAATATACTATTTATAAATTTAAACTTTTTCTCGTCAGAAACAATTTTAGCGCACTTGTATGGATAATTACTATTTCCTGTGTGTACTACATCCTATAATGCTTCCGAATTATATAAGTAAGATATGTATAAAAAATTCTACCGTCTCAGAATTCGAATGCTAGGTTTTTGTGTTTTACACTACAGATTCCGCACAGGTACGAACGTAAACCTCGAAGTTGTTATGTACAACTTTTGACAATTGTCGGGACATAATTGTCACATTGCTGTATTAGCTCGAATTTTTTAAGCTCTGACAGCAATCGCTACTTATGTTACACTAACAAAAAAATAATATCTTGTAACAAAATCATTATTTGATAGACGTATACACTGTTAAAAAAATCTGGGTCAATTGTCGAAGAGTGTGAAGTTGGCGGCACTCGCCTTCGGCTCGTGCCGCCATCACACGATTCAGTAATTGCCTATTTCGCAACATGTCAAACACAATATTTTTTATAGCAAGTCTGGCGAGTTCGATTTTTGGCGTCTACGAAGAGATCGCGGGCCACGGCCCCTAGAATTGAACTATATTACTAGAACTATATTACAAATATACTCTAGTAGACTTATCACTTTCAACACTTGTGTTGAAAGTGAGCCGAACCTAGCAAAACCGAGTCGAACAGAGCAATTACTTTCGACACTAGTGTTGAAAGTGAGCCGAAGAAAGTCGAACAAAGTCGAACCAAGCCGAGTCGAACTCGGAAATCGGCTACTTTCGCGACTCTTCGGAGACGTTGAAAATCGAACTTTCGACAGACGTGCTATGAAAATTAAATTTACTTTATCTCTATATTGTTTCCAATAAACTTATGTATAAGAATGTGTCTATCACAGACCATTTATAATATAATAGAAGTGTATTTTTTCAGTAACGAATTGAATTTTGTCATCACAGAATCGCATTTTCCAACTACAAATGTTGCAAATAAAAATGTCATGTATATTGATGCTCAATTACACGTGCTTCGTAATTTGCATCCAACGGCAATTGAAATTCATAATTGTGTAGTATTTTTCTATAGTCCGTTCATAACGTACAATTTAATATACAAATATTGTAAAAATTCTTTAACGGTGAATCACTATTCAATGTCATCCATATTAAATTCCACATAAGTATGTCGAAATTAATATTGGATTATCAAGGTAACAATACAATGTGCATAAATTTTTCTTTTAGAGACGTCATTTGTAAATTTCACTTAACTCGGTACAATAAACGTGTTGTGAATTTCAAATAATTTTTAACAATGTATCACAAGAAATCTTGCCAAGTAATACCAGTTACAAACCAAATCGGTGACTTGAGCAAATGCTTTGCTACGCCAGCAAATCGTTTGCTGCATTAGCAAATATTCCGTAACAGAAAATTTTTGTTCCTACTGCAACTTATTTTTACTGGAACGACAATATTTTTGCTGTAATATCATTCCGATTTGCTGTAATAACAGATCCAGACTTAAGAAATGAAATTTTGCTGTAGTTACTAAAACATTTTTCTCCGTGTAGATACAGGAGTTTACGAAGAGGAATACCTGGACACCCTGGACTTCCACATCTAATACCTAGACACAGGAAACTACGGAAAGAACACCTGGATATCCTATATCTCTAAAAACTGTCACCTGAAATACGAGGAACTATTTCGAAGCACACAGATGCGTATACCCATCATACACTGCACGCGGTCCATATGAATGCGGTTACACTTTCCGTACGAGACTAAGACGAGCTAAAGACTTAATAATTCTATAATATTGTGAAAGCAGCCTTAGCCATTTCCAGTACTGGAAATTCGGTGTGAACGGTAGCTTTACGTACAAAATGTATTTGATTGTGTTCTGTATTCGTAAACTACCAAACCATCCAGAGCACGCATAGCTAAAGAAGACAATGTTGCCAGCGCTATGCGTCGTGTGAAAAAGTAGATGGATGTGAGAAGACAACGACGATCACGACGACGACGGTTTACGAGCGAACCCTTGGCTACTAAGTCCCAAAGGGATAAATTGCTGTTTTACGATTCTATACTAGTGAACTGACGAACCGTAAGCTCATCTCTCTTTATCTCAACGTGGCATCCCTATGAATCAGCCAGTAGTCTGGTCTTCGAAACATCCCTCTTTACGAGCTGTCAGAGTTTTACTCACCGTCTAGGGACCAACGTCAATAGGGTTGAGAGCATTGCTCAAATGTGCGAAGCTTTATATATATACATATATATATATTGTTACGTCCGCGTGGAAAATCGGATCCTACGTACGTGGTCTATGTCGGACTATGGGAAGACTAAACAGTGGGTCTGGTTTTCATCACATAGCGACCCAAAAATATGATTATTTAATATATAGGTTTTAGGTCTACTGACAATGAGTAGAGCCTAACGGAAATGTTTATAGAAAGCATATTTAGTTTGACTGTTATTGACGTTGTTTATGCGATGCATATGCGGACTCTCCTAACTTTATGACTCAATGACCCTTCCTGGAAAACCCCACTAAAAACTCCTTATTCATTTACAATGAAGTCATCCTCATCCAATCCTGATCCAGCAATTCCTTTACCCTTGTGCAGAGTACTCCCGCCAAAATTCCCAGCACCAATGAATTAATTTCTTTAACCACTCCATGCTCTTCTTCTTAAAAATTTGTCAAGCTGAACCAATAGTAACAATTCCTAATCTTACTCCAACAATCCACCCCCGCTAACCAACATCCCTAATTTTTTCCAAGTCTCGTCCTCATTCTCCGCTGGTCCGTCAGACAGTCTAGTAAAACAGTTTTACATTCT
>NW_014333049.1:0-5184 GCF_000341935.2 Cephus cinctus | reverse complement strand
ATATTTGCCTGCAACCAACCTCTTCCACACCGCAGACATCTTCGATAACTTTAAGCAACAGATTCAAGGTAAGCACAATCAAATTATTATTGGTACTATCTAATTATATTATACTATCTAATTTTGTTGAAATATCATAAATGTTAGATTTCCTAGGTTCAATTGTTTAGTTGGTGATGGTTTCCATTTATTTAGTAATTTTCAACTCAATCCTAGCAAATATCCAGTTCAATTCATCCTTCCCTTGGTAATTAGAGGCATAGCCCAATCCCGAGTAAAGTGCGCAAGCATTGACTCAAAACAGGGCAAAGTTATAGTATATTACGGTTCGGTAAAGGCACCAGTCTAAGCCTCCATCCTGGTTCGGACGTAACAGTATCAATAACTTTTTCTCACATATAGCTGTTTATAAGTTATTTGATTCCAAACACAGGTACATACAAGAGATGCTTCGAGTCTAGAGTCTCGGCGGGCCGTGCCCTGTACGGCGGGTTGCCTGTATGTACTTGGCGCGCGATTCGACCGATTCATTTAAAGATTCTTTCTTGTAATTTTGTATTTGATAAATGCTGGCCGGTCTGTGAGATTCATGAGAACGATTCCAGAATACGGGCTCACTACGCTCGCTGAAACCGTGTGTATGCTATACGCTTGTAACAGAATGCCGTGACATGACCGCGTAATATAACTGTGTGACGGTACACTGAGAAATAAACGCGATGTGATCATTACGTAATACTACAGTTGAAATTTTACAGCTGTGAGTAATATAATTATAGTAAACGCAATAATATTATTGTTGTCGTTATTGTACGGGTATAGTTATGGATACCTGTACATACATGACCTAACTATACTTATAGTATACGTCTCAATGTTTCTTTTAATGATTATAAACCTACGCAAATATCTATCTTAACTTTAAATTATAATGATGTTTACTCTATATCGCTTGCACGCGCTAACATAATATTTGACTACCGATTTCTATAGTTCCAAAGACTATTTGTTTTCCTCAAGGTACAAATATGACGGTTTTAATGAGCAAAATAGCTGCAATAATTATTATAATTTGTAGGAATGTGTTATAAAATAATTAAAATTAATAGCATTGATTCAAATTACTACACAGTACACTGAGAAAAAAAATATAGTTGCGGTAACTATAATTTAACTCGAATTAAATATGACGACGATTATAGTTTTATAGATATAAAAATCTTTAAAGTTAGTGTGATATCTACCAAAAATGATGGTAATAATAACAAGTATATAGTTATTATGTGAACATGTTCGGCATAAAGTGCGTAAATACAACGCATTTAGATATATTTGCAGTGCACGGAGAAAAATTTTTAGGTTATGACAACTTACCCCAAGTTACTGCAACAAATTTTCTATGTTAGTATAGTGACAACAAACGTTTGAGTTACACAAAAAAATATATTTGTTACCGTTTTATATTTTCTGGGAGCATATGGAATTTGCTAAAATAACGGTTAACGATTTGCTATCATAACCAAAGAAGATAATATTACGGAAACAAATTATTAGCTAAAATAGAATATACTGATTTAGTCCAGTAGCATAAAAATCACGTTACAGGAGCTAAAAAACATTTGCTCATCTGCTACGGTAACAAGTAAAATCATGTTATGGGAGCAAATGATTTGTTCGAGTGATTAACTACACACTGAGAGAAATAGATATTACTGAATAGTAAAAAAAATACTACCCGTTAACATATTTAATATTGAGTATACGGATAGGACTAATTATATTAAGCGTAAATATCTATTTATATCATTAAAAACATATTATCCGATGCAATCTAGCGATATTATTGCTGCTAACAATGTCCCATTGTACATACATATACCAATCTCTGCATAATACTTACGATTCGTTTTTTTTAATATCTGTGATGCTGAGAATTTAGACTATCTATAACATTATAGATTTCTGTTATTATCATTTTTAAATTTTAAATTCTATTTACTACATAACCATTACGTGGATTGTTTCGCCCGATATCAATGGATTGTAGTCATAAACACTTGGTTATTAAAAAATCCTGAAAACATTTTACAATGTGCTGAGTTCATCCATAACTATTTATGATTCTCATGACTAATATTCATATAGTAAACATTAGTAAATCTTATTTAGTATCTCCAAGCTAGCGCAGTGACAAACTTATATTGTTACGTAGGCCGTAACGGCTATACTCTGTTCCTAAAGACATTGCAGAGAAATCGAGGAATGGATAACCACAAACTTAGGAGGCTCCTCTAACGAGTGATGCTCAGTTGCGCACAGACTCAGTTGGACACAAATGCGAATTTTCGCTTCCCGAGCGATCTTCCATGGGTCATTCAACGGTATTGTAACTTTATCTAACGGAACGTTTTTAAACATTTTGTTACGTAGGCCGTAGTGGCTAGCGAGGCCTTTAAATTTGATAAGAAAAATTTAGAAGTAACCAAAAGAAAAGGAACGACCGGAGGTAACGTGAATAATATTTGAGTGAATTTCGAGCTGTAAGAATGCACTCAATAGTGGGTTCGCTGCTCGTTTAAGATATTGAAACACGTCTTGCTATTCCAACGTGAATAGATATTCTCTGAAATGTTGAGGATGGGTAATAGATATTTAAAACGCGAGTAAAATGTGAATTTACGATATATTGTTACAACCAATTTAGAAGTTTTCAATTAATTGTCGTGTACAGTGTTTCGATTATGAGAAATACTGGGATAAAAAATATTGTGAAAATCGGATTACAAAACCTGACTGTGTGTGTGTGGTTAAGGCAAAAGAAATTTGGTGGAACAGAAAATTGTCTAGTATATGCGTTACTTGGAAAGACTAGTCTATGCAGCTCAATTTTGCCCGGTAACCGATCCAGCTTGTCCCCTAGGGTATGTAATAACGAATCCGTACCTAGGCCAGATTGCGAATATTACACTGAATCTAATACTCTAACGGTTAGAGCCACGAGTGACAACGTGCAGTCCGATCTTTTACGCGTGAAACTGAATGATTTTCTGAGCGTCAGTGCCATGATTTTGGCTGCTTATATAGTCGATTTTTGCTGATGCTCTAGGTACGGTATTTAGGAATTAGGTATTAGGAATTAACTCGGCTAACCAGCTGGGTAGGTGGCACGAGCAATGCACTGGGTAACGTGCTGAGTCTGCAATTATGCTTCCTGTCGGCTACGTTATTCTTCTGTTTCGGAATGAAGGTCGATATACGTAACAATATTGTAAATATGTGATCGCAAGTTATACCCAGTGATATACGTATATGTAATAACTGTTACCGTCAATGTATTTATTATAACAGATATTAGAATTCTTACAATCTATTTCTCTCAGTGCATACAATATGCTCTTTTTTAAACGAACGATACCATGTTCCAGTAACTCTATAACAACATCCGTCATGTAACTTCGGACACCCTTATAGTATAGTATACATACAAATATATATTAAATATGAATCGTTTGGTAACGTTAATCGCGAAGGTGGCGATTCTATTGTTTTTATTATTTGTCAGTATTATAAATTGTATCACGCTAAGTCGCGAAGTAGGAATTTATTTTGAATATTATTCATTCCTATTAGTTTAGTGCTTGTCAACCTTATTCTATTATATGTTATTTCAATTAATGTAATATGATTCATTTAATTTTGTTTTAATTAATTATTGTTTCCGACCACGCGAAAGCGGAATATCCTTTTAGTAAGCTCAAATTAATTATTTTCTTTGTAAATGCGAAACTGCGTACATTTATTGATCAATAAATTTAACTGTCATTGGACATATAATGGAACGTTTTTTCATGTGGCTTATTTGGTTCTTGTCCCGAAAATTTCCGCCACTTCCGTGAGCAGCGTTGGTCGGCGTGCGAGTAAAAGGTTAGGTTTTTTTTTCTATGTAGAATGAAATAGTTTGCGAAGAACTCTGTATGGGGTATACTCATTCATCTGTTTATTTTATAACACTGTACATGTTTTTTAAAGTCATATATGTGGATTGGTTATGTGTTTGTTTTTATTAAATCTTTATATTTTGAATTCAGATTTTCCTTCTGGATTCAGATAATTTGTAGTTACTTTTGTAGATTCTTTTATTATATTTATTCGTAGTGGTTTTTTTACTAGTATAGTTTATGTGATGTTTGTCTACACGGAAAAAAATATTGTTGTAATTACACGTGAACGCTAGTGAAGTTTTTGTTGTAGTTATAACAAAAAATCTTGTAAGGTTAGTTACAATTTTTAGTTAATCGAAACCGTACCATTGTAAAAGAAACGGGTAAATTATAGTAAACGAATTTGAATAAATTTGAAATGCTTCATAGTTAGTTAGATATATTCTACATAACGCGGATGCAATTTGTAGTACAATTCATTAGTTAATTATGCATACTAGTTTTTCAATTCGACAATGCCAATTAGCTTGCCAAGAAGGATATAAGAATGCATTTTAAATCAGATAAGTCAGATGCATATTGTATACGTATATTTCATCATATAAACACTTGTTCAAATTCGTAAATTTTCTTTGTATAATTTGATTGAAAGACGAAATTTAACGAGTCTAAAGTGACTTTAAAGTGTGAGTTTGGAGATGCTTTTACAAGGCGTGGTAATTTATACCAAAACTGTTGTAAAATCTAACGTCCCAACGGTTTATAGTTGTAGCGCCAATGAAGATATACATATGTATATTACATGGAAGTACAGGTCCCGTGTTAATATGTTTGGCACAGAAAACGGAGTATATATTTCCGCCGGTAGCTGCGCGGCGACCTATGGGTGTGCCACACACAATCACAGAGGTTGAAGACACGCCCCTCGCGATTGTCTCTCTCAAGCGTATGCCTACCGGGCTACAATGTTGTTTTGCTTATACTGATGGCCGATCAAGCATTCGGCGCTTTGGTAGGAGGCAGCGCTTTGAAACTGATTTTTATTAAGACACGATTATTAAAGTACAAATTATACGACGTATAATCTTCATGTGAAACTTCGAAGTAATCGTTGTGTATTTATTTAAAGTTTTGCAAATGTTATAAAAAAATTATATGCATTTTCTCAAATAAAAACATTCAATCACACATATGTTGTAACGTTTGTCGATAGAGCAATTTCGTACGCTCCTTATGAGTGCAC
>NW_014333048.1:0-2856 GCF_000341935.2 Cephus cinctus | reverse complement strand
AATAACATGAAATATTTCAGTTACAGATTAAAATGAACATTGGTGAGAAGAAATTATACCACTCAAAAGTCCATAGAATAAAAACAAAAGGAATAGTGATATGAAAAAGTCCATATGGACTATCAAGGAATGTGCTAGAAGCTGAAGCACGGCTATTTAAAGTTGTATAACAAATAAAAATATTCAAATTTTAGGTGATTCAATTACTTGTAAGGCATAAATAAAAAATGGAAAAAAGAGACAAGGACACGCGGTGTTCCCAAGCGGTCACCCATCCAAGTACTGACCGCGCCCAATGTTGCTTAACTTCAGTGATCGGACGAGAACTGGTGTATTCAACGTGGTATGGACCTTGCCTGTAAATTTAGAAAAACAAATTGCATTTCATTGTATGCAGAATCACAAATAACTATATTCTTTAGTATTATGGTTGTTGATCATTAGTAACCAGGAAAAAAAGAAGACTCTGCGTACTGTTACACCGTTCCAACTTGTGATTTTGATAACGATTACATTGTTATTGTTCTTTTGCTAATAGAAATCTTCCATGAAAATTCAATATAACACAGATATTTCAATGTTTTATTTAAATAATTAATTTTATATCACCTTACATCGTTACTATTAGTATTAGTATCTGCATACCTTTCATCATGCTTGCATTAATTACTTTTATATTCTGTTCTTCGCGTTCTGTTTTTGACTCCTCGTATCTGGATATCTTCATGAAGTCTTGACAACGTAAGTTTTCTTTTTCTCGTTCTTTCAAGTGAATGTCTGAAATTTTATTTTTTGTCCATTTTCCTATAAGCCTGAGACAATCATCTCGATTACTTACATGTACCTCTATGTTTCCTTCCTGATATTTTCTATAAAAATTTTCCTTGACAACGTTCTTTAGTACATTTAGAAAAGTTGCATGCTTCTCTATTTTACCATGTAACGCTAATGCTGGTGATTTTTTGGACATATTTTAATATATTTTGAAATATGATCAGTTTCTGTTTCATTACATTATATGTCTATTGGATCTCCTTCATTTTCACTCAGTGGTTCAATATGATTGTGGCATTCCACATTTGTCACACTGCTTTTGATTTTAGATTATTTGTTTCCTGTGTTAGATATGTCCGCCATTCTCCGTTTTTTAGAATTTAATATTACTTTTTGGAGGTCACTTTCTCCATTATAGAAGTCATTCTTTGCATTAAGCATTAACCTAAGGCACTTGTTTTGAAATATTTCTAGAGGCTTAACTCATTAATACCTGAATTACAAAAAATATTACAGTGAAATGAAATCAGTTCTATCAGGCTCCTACCAGTAGTACTCTGCAATCTTGGCGGCAGCACTTGTGGCCTCATCGCAATCAAATTTTGTTTGAATCCTTTCGGATCCGCTTAAATGTTTCAAAACGCACAAAAAAGTTCTTACGATGGAAATTAATAGAACTTTGAAAAATAGTCTTGTCCATCGCCCCGGAATATCTTCCACACGCATAAGTCCCCACGATGTAGCCGAAAATCGAAAAATTTCTCGTTTATTTTCAAGATGCAATAGTGTTGGTTAATTTAACTAACTTCGCAAAGAATGATTTCTACAAAGGAGAAGGGGACTTCCAAAAAGTAAAATTAAATTCGA
The DNA here is from genome assembly GCF_000341935.2 of Cephus cinctus. Classification (NCBI taxonomy): domain Eukaryota; kingdom Metazoa; phylum Arthropoda; class Insecta; order Hymenoptera; family Cephidae; genus Cephus; species Cephus cinctus. Next base: position 1,215 of record NW_014333048.1, on the reverse strand, counting down.
AAAAACGGAGAATGACGGACATGGTCAGTGCTAGATTATATAATAGGCAAACATGTAGTGACTTATGTACTTGGCCTCAATAATGTGATATTGTTATATTCCAAAGCGGATCTACCTAAGTAAATGCAATCGGTAAATTCTTTTCGGTACATCGAACTTTTCGATTGCCTCATGCAATTCCTGGAACGCTGAGTAGCAGGCCACGCGCTCACACTACATGCCAGCGCTAGGAATGATGCAAGACTCTTTCTGCAAGATCATCAATATTGCGGTGCATTATCCCCAAAATTGGAGCTAAGGCACCTACAGTATTCGGAACCAATAAGCAGTCTTTCGCGAATCCTGGCAACAGACGGAACTCCAATAGGAATCACCGTCTAAATCATCGAGTCTTGCTTGTTCCTCCGCTGATAGTATTTTACGTGTCTTCGGATCCTTGTGACCAAGCCTTCCCACCCGAGGGCCAGGGAAGTCATCGCGGTGAGCGTTCTAGTAAATCTATCGCGAGTGTAACAACAGGCGACGGATTGCCACAGAAAGAACTCAGTGAAGTGAAACATCAACTCTTTTAAACCTACCAACCACTGTAAGTCAATCTATTTTACCTACAATAAAACATCCACTTGTATACCTATACGTCGCTCTCATTCGTTGGCATTACATCTCCCACTTCCACAGGAAACAGATACGCCTAGCGTTAAATGGTAGCCCATAATTAGATATATCTACGCCCTAGCAGTTTCACTAGCTAAGGCTTAACAACTTGGTGGCAGCGGTGGGATACCATAACTGTTTTCTGCTCAATTCATATATAACTAAAAATGCCAGACGATACTACACACCCTAGCAACCTAACTAACCCTCTCGACAGTTCGGCATATCTGGACTATTTAGCAACTAAAGATGCCATTGACAAAATACCGAAATATAAAAATGCCAGACGATACTACACACCCTGGCAACCTAACTAACCCTCTCGACAGTTCGGCATATCTGGACTATTTAGCAACTAAAGATGCCATTGACAAAATACCGAAATACGATGGCAAAAATTATAGATTCGGGGATTTTGATACCGAAATTAAAGCCTTACAGCAGGGCTTACCCGCCGGAGCTGAGACAAGGCTTATCAATATAATTCTTGGCCGCCTACGGGGACGGGCTAGAACCCATGTAGAAGCCAAATCTTTCGTCACAGTCAAATCCCTTATGAAA
>NW_014333047.1:0-1169 GCF_000341935.2 Cephus cinctus | reverse complement strand
ATAATTCGGCCTACGATATACTCTAATCCCGTGACCTACAGATCTCGAGACAACGATGTGCTCTCGCGATACAATTCGCCGTTCGAAAAGAAACGTGGATTTCCGCTATCCGCGGCCGTGAAGTCACGATACTTCTGCACGATACGCGCAACGCGCGAGCTAGACAGACGAACGAATGGTAGGCGGAGTATGGTTCACGCAGATATTGTCAATTAGAACTTTCGAGTACCGGGATCACATAGAATCGTAGAGAATAGAAAACGTAAGAGGCTATACAAGATAGGTAAAATAATATCTAAAGGTAACAAGTTCAAGATAATGTCGCTAAATAATTATTCCGAGGTTTAATTGCATGAACGTACGGGAAGCGTATAATGTCGCTAAATAGTTATTCCAAGATTCAATTGCATGAACGTACGGGAAGCGTAGTTCATGGGTTCTTACGATCACGATCCAGGGTCACCGATAACGTTAGTACTAGACACACTTAAGAAAAGAGACTATATAAAAGTTCACGCTAAGGCACGGAATCTTTTCCTCTGGCGAAACGCGATCTGCTCCTCAGTCGAAACCGGGAGGATAATTTCGAAACTACAAAAGGGACTAAAGCCCACTACGCACAGAGTACTCAAGATTTCGTCCTTTAGGGCGTCGAGACGCTTACCGTGAACGATACAAAGCTGGATACCACGATACTATCTTCTTCTTTCTAATCCAAACGAAACCACCGGCCAAGTCTACTGTCGTCGCAAGAAGAACGCTTGAGGGTTCGTCGTCTTACCGGTCGGGGCTAGCTCCCTCGCGGTAAGTCTAGTGGGGGCCCAATGGGCCAATCGCCTACGCGGATTATTTCAGCCAATCAGGGCTTACGCGCAAATATTCAAAACATGCCTATGGACTAATTCGAGATTTATATCATATTACAAAAATACTTCGTTAACTACCCGACGCGAGATGCTCATCTTAGAGTAGAGATTTAACCAGAGCCTCCAACGGACGACGCGAGATGCTCTATATTAGAGTAGAGATTTAACCAGAGCCTCCAACGGATCGTACAATTACGATACTGGGAAGGATGGTACGCAAAGTCCATGTTCCTTCAAAGTCTACGCGCGATAAAAAGAGCGTACGTCGCTTTGTCGCGAGACTCGGAACGTGCGGACGCTCGA
>NW_014333046.1:24561-26206 GCF_000341935.2 Cephus cinctus | reverse complement strand
TTCCACGGTTCCCGAGAGGGCCTTGACGTCCTCCTCTGTACGTGAGCTGAGGAATCTTTGAATTCCCGTACCGAAAGCTGGGACTGAACGTCCTTTCCGTTAGCGAGAGCCATAGACCTTGCGATCCAGGCAATAAAGGTCGGGACTTTTGGGTCCCTTCCTTTAACGAGAGCAGTGGGGTCTTGCGACCCACGTAACGAGAGCTAGGCCCGAGAGCCGATAGCGAGAGCAATTGGCCCGAAGGCCAAGTACGAGATCTAGACTAGAGAGTCCACTCCGAGAGCTACATCAGGGTGTCCTCAGGGTTTCGGGCAAGCCCTATCCCCGTTGGTTCCCCTGACGGAACCGATAGCCGGTGGCTTCGGCGGACCACCGAGGGACGCCTTAGGTCCCCTTGGTCTTCGAGACCGAGGTCTCTCCGACCGCAGAGCCTTCAGCTCCTCTCGGGGCACGTTTCGGCCGGCCCGCGGCACGTAAGGCCCGCGCTGTCGCCAGCTCTGGCTGCAGGACGGGCAGGTGGCCAAGGTTTTACCCTTGCGTCCGCAGCGGCGGCAGAAGGTGGTGGTTGGTGGACCGTGCGGGCAGTCCGAGTAGCGGTGGTCGGTTTCCCCGCAGCTGTAGCAAGCCCGTTCGAGAGCTGGCCGCCGAGGTTGCGGTGTGGCCCCTGCAGGACGAGCACCGTTGGTCCTGGGTTTCCCCTGAGCCGCAGCGGAGGTCGACTTCGCGGGCCCCGCACGAGCGGTGGGCACCGCGGGTGCCATTACCGCGTCCGGAGCGGTCCGTTGTTCCGGGACGGCTGGCGTCACCGGTGTTACGGGAGCTGGTGGTGCGGGAGCGGCGGCGATGGGCTCCTTCGGGTGGAGCGTTCCCATCTCGGGCTCCATGGCCCCCTGAGCCAGGTCCGCGAGAGCATCCACAATCACCTGCTCCGAGGCGGCGTCCTTCGGGCCCACGAGGGTGACTGCGGCGGCACATGCGTGGGCTAGCGCCCCCCTTTCCGATAGCGTGCCCACCGGCCTCTCCTTGATCGTGGCCGTCGCTCGCAACATCTCGTCAAACCAAGAGTCGTTGGTGTCCTCCTGGTGGACCTCCATCTCCTCCTCGGTGATAGGGCTGTTCGGTGAAGTCATGGTGACTCGAGATCTTTTCTCCAATTCGACTGTCCTGAATGGTCGTTCGAAGTGAAGTGACCGAGAGCTTGCCAATTTCGGCTGTCGCGAACCAGGACTCTAGGGCGGTATAAACTGGGAGTTGGGGTGGAACAGGCCCAACTCCACCAAGAACGAGAGCTCTGACGGAACTTATCAGAAGAGGCGATAGCTTAACGGATCCTGTCGATTTTTGGGGACGCGTAAAATCGAGAAACGCAACCGTAGGTGCTGATCTTTGGGGTCGCGTAAAATCAGCAAACGCAACTGGATACACGAACGGGAGCGGACGGTTACGGAAATGCACGGCCGCTCAGGCTGCTAGGTTTGAGGTAGAGAGGGTCGGAGTAAGAGTCCGGCAAATAGTGCGAGAGACAGAGAGCGACGAACCGAGAACGTATCAGAACGAATCTTAATTGTCTATCGAGATCCCTTCACCAATTAATAAATTGGGAATTCTCACCGGAGCTGGTGCAGCTAATCCGTGGAGGTCGAGA
>NW_014333046.1:22259-24309 GCF_000341935.2 Cephus cinctus | reverse complement strand
TAGCCGATAACTCTTCTATCTCCTTCGAGTCGTCCCTTTAAACCAAATCGAGAGCGTTCCTTAACGAATCGGTACGTAATTTTTGGAGATCCTCCACGGCCGCTTCCTCAGGGTATCGGGCGACAGCTGGGCACCACATCCTTAACTCAGGCAGGAGGTTCCTCTCCTGCCCGAAACCATATCAAAACTTCCTCCGCCCGCTCTACAGCCCTTTGCCCATCTCCAGCGGGGCGCCGGTATCTCACCCGGGCTTCTGCCGGTCCGTGGAGACGTCTCCGTCGGGTACTCTCCTCTGCCGGGCAACTCGGTACGTCGAGACTATATCCCCACGGCAGATTCGAGCACCTCGACCTCAACTAAACAATGACACAATCTTACGAGAGCCTTGACGTAACTGTACGAATCAATCCGAGAGCGTAGCTTCTGAGCAGGGTGGCGACCCGAAGAGAACCAAAAATCGAGAACGTTATCTATATCGGTAACCGGAGCCGCCTTGGGACCGTGATTCGAAAAATCACGTCACACAACATATTGACTGGGAATATTATTTTCATTCGCAAAATCTTCATAGTTTAGTTTGCCAAAATTTTTTGAGGAAATGTCTAGATATAGGAATAAGAAGATTCGCACCAGTTCAACAAAAAATTCTCACCGATGAAACATTGAAAGACAATAGAGAGAAACATACTAATCATGTGATGTTCGGTTCTATTCGGGCAAAGACGCATCACCGAACTCTTGCGCGATCTCGCCATATGTGTCGCGCGTCAAATCGTTTTCACTTCAACCCGTTGCCATTTCCACAATTTTAGTCTGATTTTGCCTAAATTTGCAGGAAAACTTTTTCAAAGCTTACTGAACAATCCAAGAGCAATAACTTTCATCAAACAAGATTTTTTCGATGACGGCCCGCTGGTCGAAGTTGACGGAACGTGGTTTTCGCGCGACATCGATTTGTTATTGAATAGTTATTAACAAATTATTTTTTTCATTAATTAGCGCTGCTTCTAGTCATCGTTTGTGTTTTGAGAACATGTTCTCAATATTTCAAGCGTTTTCGGCTACCAGGTTTCGAGTAATCGCGTAAAAATGTATTTTCCAATATACTTTCGAATATGAACAAAATTCATTGAGCTTTATTTATTTATATTTTCTTATCACATAAATAAGCTCTTGTCGACCACTGTTTTTCATGCAGGAACGATGCTCGCGGTCTGACGTTACTCCGTGCTACGTCGTTGTGGCAGGGGCATTAGAATGTATGGTTGAAGAAGTATAGGATAGGGCAAGTAGCCACCGTCGTTTTAGAAACATAGAAAAGTGTGATCGTTGAAGTCAAAATAACCCCATCCAAGTATTGAAGTGTTAAATATTCTAGATGTTTTTAGTAAAGGCAGTGTGTAACTTTAATATAAGATATCTAGTATATGTCGTATGTTTGATACATGTGGTGAGACTTACAATTAGGCAAGATTGACACAAGTTGTGAAATGTGCGAAACTAGTACCTAATGTTATAACAAGACTGCTGGTCCGACCCGTACGGAAAAAAAATATACGCCAAAATATATAAAAAATTGATTTCTGAAATATATTTTTACATATATGACAAATATATTAATTTTGCCGTTTTTCGTATATTTAAACATATACGTCGAATATAAGTATTGTATATTTTACATATATGAAGATTATACGTATTGCGTATTCTACATATATATATAAATTTAATATATGTATATGTATGTATGTATATGTATTGTGACGCGCTGGACCACGAAAATGGCCCAGGGTCTCGCAAATACAGCTATCTCAATAACACGGGTGAGGGGGAGGGAATCGAAGAAAGGGGACACGGTGTAGAATAACAAGAAAGTATAATTGATCGTGATTAGTTGAGGTTGATACAGTGTAACCAAATAGAGAAGAAAATATAACCCGAAACAGAATACTTAGACTAGGGGAAATCAGAATAGGCACGCGTGTACTCGCTCGTGAGCACGCGGTGTCGGAGGGCTTTAAATGGGCTCGGTGCAAGGGGGGGGGGGGGG
>NW_014333046.1:1938-22069 GCF_000341935.2 Cephus cinctus | reverse complement strand
CGGGGAGCGGAGGAATAATACTTGAATAATATTTGGGCGCCAGCTACTGTAACGGTGTAGCACCGACGAGTGACCCCGAAAGGTCCTCGGTTGTTTATTCGACAGGATATGGCACGGCTAGCGGAGGGAGTGGTGAGGGGGGTCTCAGGGAGGAAGGTTCCCGATCGCAGAATGGCTTCTTTCTAAATTACCTCGGTAGCTGAACGCAAAGAAGGGAAAAGGGGGTGAGAGGAGAGGGAAGGGCTGAGGGTTGTGGGGGAGGGACGCAAGATACTAAACTTAGGGCGCACGCAATATACCACGGGCCTCGAGTTGGTGGGCGGAAGGCCCGTCGCAAGTACAAAGGAAAACTTGAAGAATGCCGGACCAGGTGGGTCGGCTCGTGGTGTCCTGAAGGGACCTACAAAATCTATGACTCAACTGCTAAGGGCGGAGAGGGAAGAAGGGGTAGCTAGGAGAACGCAATCACTCAATAGTACTCACGCAATGCGCTCTTCACACTGATATTCCTATGGATCACTCGCACACTCTCACTCTACAATTCTCTTAAATAATTAGCGTACCCGAAAATTAAAATCGCACACTCTCTACTGTCGCCTGGCTCGAAGTGAAGTGATTTCCGGTCGTCCGGGTCCTCGTGGGCCTCCAGGGCTTCGCTGATTGGCTGGGGCTACTCAGCTGAGAGGGCTACGTGCTTTGGCATTAGTTGACAGTTCCGCCATGGCAAGGCATTGGTCCGTTTCAAAGTTGGTGGATCGCCGGGCCTTCCAGGGCCTCGTGTCGGCGGCACGGCGCTGGTTTCGCCGGCGCGCGTACTGGCTGCGCGCGCCGGTCAAGATGGCGGCCTCCAGGCCTGTCAAATTCTCCCGGGCACGTCCGCGGTCTCGGAGGGACAGGGCTCCGCCGCTGTCACACGGGACTTTTTCTTGCCCGTGTGACGGGACTGCACCGGGGCTGCAGGTATCGGTGGCGATGGTGGTGGCGGGGCATCGATCCCACGGGCGACTCGACTTGATGTTCCTCCTGCCCATGCCATCCCTGCCTTCCGCTGCCTCGGCGACGTAGCCGCTCTCGTGGTCCATCCAGGGATGCTGTCCTCGTGGCAGGTCCACGCCAATGTCCTTCTTGCTGGTGCTGGTTGTTGGTCCTCGGAGACGGTCCTCGAGCCAGTGCCCTACGGGAAAGGGTGACAGGGAGGGAAGGGTGCAGGGAGGGGGTCTTAACTCTAAATACAACAAACCTAAAACACTAAATAAACGCATTTAACAATACTAACTATGGAACGCAATACTCGAGGCCTATGGGACCTCGAGCCAGGGGACGGGGAGGGGTTTATTGTAACATTTTTGTTACAGTATATATCGGCAACATATATGTTGTGTTATACATATATCACGTATACGTCATATACGTGAAGTATAATTAATACATATATGCGAAAAGTATCTAAAATATACGAAGTATATTTTGCAGTATATTCCAACATATATTTTTTTTCCGTACGTGGAGTCTAGAAAAAATGAGAAGATAGACTGAATTTGAGGTTCGACAACAAAGTCAAGGACTGAGGATAAAAGGCATATAAATTAGTGGGTAAAGATTGCACAGTAAAGGGAAGTGGTTGAAGAATATGATGCACATGGTGAGGTTTTTGCGATGGAAGGACCTGGAAGTTGTGAATATGCTGTCCTTGGTACGAAATTCGAAGAATTAGCTTCCCAAGTACCTGCGAACTGAAAGGACAGAATACCGGGAGAAAGAATAAACCTGAGAAAAAAAGGATGTGGATAGGAGAATAGGCGGTTACAATAAAATTAATTAAATTCTTTGAATGTAGTTGTTTTATAAATGTTTTTTACAGTTAAAAAATACAGAAGAGAAAATTGTGTTTTTTGTTACGAAAGCTGACTGTCTAGCGGGGATAAGGCAAAACGTAATTTGCGAAACAGAACAGGTCAGGCCTAATATACGCGTTACTTGATGATGAAATTGATTCATCTGTGTAGTTCAGTTTGGCTTACTAACAGATACAGCTTGTTCCCTAGGGTGCGTACGTGTGTAGAACAAAAAAAAGTAATGGGAAAAGTGTGGCATTTCAGAAAGTGTGGCTAAACATTAAATCCCATACTTTTAGACTTTATAAGCTATTTTTTGTTTGTGTTTTTTCTAAAGTAGAGAATTTAATATTTTGCCATAATTTCGGAAAAGCCACATTTTTCAAATTTTTTTTTTCTGCGCGGGTAATAACAAATCCATGCTTAGGACAGATTTCGAATATAACATTGAAATTAATATTTGAAGGCTACAACTACAAGAATCTTTCGACTTTTCATGTGTGTAATTGTGTGTTCATTAGGTGGTTTCTCAGTGATTGTCCCATGACTTTGACTGTTTATGTATTGTGACGTATGCCGTCCAACGACGTCGTCGACAAATAATTCACGGCCGCTCCCAACGTGCTGAAATTTGAAAATCTCCGAAATTCGAACTAAATCGGAGTGTTGGGCGCCAGGTGCGGACTCTCCGCACCGACGTTCCTCCTATGGCCGCTTCCTCGCGATCTCCCGGCTGCTCAGCCTCAGCTAGCTGAAATGATAGAGATGAACGTGGGAGCGACGAGAATCTAACCGTTCGGGGTACGCCAATGAAAACGCCGTTTGAAGTTGGAACGTCCGTTTATTCAAATAAAAAAAAACGGAGCCAGTACAGTCCTACAAAGCTCGGTGGGCGAACCTCTTTCCTAGCGGAGATCTTCTCAGGTCAGCGTACCGAACGCTTGGACCACCGATCTCCGCTCGGGCTCTGTGAAGACGACTATCCCGGCCCTTCTCCGAGAGGAATACGTGCAATAAGAAGGGCCGCTCTCGGCGGTACTTACCGGTGAAGCAGCTTATCCAAAAAGTGTCTCCAAAAAAAAACCAAATAGGCCGCACTTCCGTTCCTGCCCGCACCTCCTCACACACCGCACAGTCACCCTGCACCCTTAATTCCGTTAAAACGGTTCCAAAATCGAGTCCAAAAGCGCAAGCCGCGTCGTTCACCAGAGATCCACAAATAAACAGGCTGAGTCGTCAATGCACCAAAGGAAAAAACCCAAAGTTCGCCACCCGTAATCGTTCGCAAAATCCACACACGTGTTAAGCGGTCGATTACCGGAAAGAGATTAAATTCGGCAAATCCAAAGATTGCCGAGTCCTATTGTTACCGGTTTGCCGAATTTAGCCGAAGGAATTTCCTGCCCCCTCATCCTCCCTCGTTTAGAGGGTGGATCGAAACAAAAATACCCTCCTCCCACGGTACCTCGCCATGCAGATCGCACGCCGGGACAATCAGGTGTCCAGCTGGTGATTAGCGGGGAGCGGGCGGTTGGCGGCCTCATCGGCGTAGGATATTAGTCCTCTTGCCTCGCAGTCCGATCCGCCCTGCCGTCACCGCAGCCGGGCCCCCTCCACCCCGATCGCGCGACCATTCCACGCGGACCCTCGAGTTTTATCCCTTACTGTAACGTGATGCGCCCAAGCCAGGCACATGACGCCACGTTACAGTATGTGCTCGTTTTTTGCTGCTCCTCTTATGGGTATTGTTCCATCCTTCGGAATGTGGAAAGCTAATAGTTGGGTCAGTTGCGCAGACAATGTATGGAGTAAAATGTTTAGGCTGCAGTGACTTGTGCGTTTACTGATTTGTTTCGTCATAAATGAAGTAGTGAATTCGATAAAATGAGGAATATTGTGTACTCAGAGAAACTTTGTAAAATCAACTAAATCTGTGATTTTGGGCGGCCAATTACAAACTTAGTTATAGAAACAAAATAATTATCAAAATAAATAAACGGATACTTAATTAATTGAAACATATATTTGATTCCACGAAGTATAAATTTAATCAACTAAAATTTCGTTCAATCAAGTATATATTTTAATTGGCAATCAGCAATCGTAGATTTATTTCATTTGACCAAGTTTTTTTCACAGTGTACGTACTTAACACTTTTAAATAAAAATATGAATTAATAGATAGGATTATTTTTCTTATTTTCTTGTACAATATTTACTTATTGTATCAGTAACTGTTAATGGATCTAATACTTGATAATATTTTTATTTAATTAAAGCGTAATGACATGATATACATAAATCACGACAATAATGTTTTATGTAACGAATTACTCTTTAGTAATGTACAATAAAATCATTTAAAGTGTTATAAATGCATTTCCTGTTCTCTGCATACTGATATATATACTTGTTATACGTAAAAGTTGATGAGTACTAAGGCTGTCCTGTAATTTTATTCGTATATACAGGATTATAAGATACTATAAGAGCATAAATCTATTTCACACTAACCGTACCGATAATTCTTTATAAACGTATTTTTGGTTTTAAAACGGTCAACTGACCGGTCGATGGTACGGTTAGTGTCAAAATAAACTGTTGAAAGTAGCACGGCAAATGTTCATTCCAACAGCTATTTATAAACCGGATATTGTATTTACTCCGTTCGGAAATGGTTAGCTACAAGCCAAATCGCACATTGGGGTTGAACATGGCATCGCACTAACTCGTGTGTGTAGATGTGCGTAAAATTACGGTCAGCTCTGTGGTCCATGGAAATGTTATACGTTATGAGTTTGTACCCTTTCTGTATACCCTTATACTGTCATTATTTCAGATATCGTATTTTAATGAGGTATTCTACAATACCACATGTATCATTAAATTATGAGTTTAAAATTAACTTTACAACTATATAGAAAGTTCTAAGTTTACTAGGATGTTAATGTACAAATTGTTATACAACGTGGGACATAGATCTTCTTACAACGAGAAGACCGAAATAAAATGTACTTATAAATTGTAGGTTATTTTTTGTATTTACAGAAGCATAATGGTATATTAAACTTAAATTTGTATTCAACATTCGCCCTTCAAATTGGTAACAGGGTCGCTTTTAGGTAAAAGTGTCTGCGCTGAATTGTTTGTCACTGCATTCGTGACTATGTTTTGAAAACACGAACATCACATTTGTTGATTTCATTAGCAATAGGTAATATTCAAAAAAACACTGGCAAATATACGATTTGTTAAAAATGCAAAGAAACGAAAATTGTTTTTTCGAAGAAAAAGCGCTAGTCGCGCAATTTGTAAGTGACAGTCGTGTTATGCTTGAGAGTAAAGCGAATAGTGTAAAATAACAAATGAGTACGAGGAAAGTTTTTACTCATTTCAAGAACTTCACGCACTTAGACCATGTCTGCAATAACGTCCATTCCGTCTACCATGTTTGAAGAACTATCACTTTTAACACTTATAGTTATTTCTGAAGAGGTCGCTCTTAAACCCAAAATGGCGACTAAAAGCGCACTTCCACTACTTAAAAGCGGTTGTGAATAGACTCTGCGGCTAATAACGCGCCAACAGCTGTTAGTGGTCTTAAGAGTGACCGTAAAAGTGGTTATGAATATGGTCGCTTCCAAATTCATTATTAAATAATTTAAAAAGCACTGCCAGGGGTAAAACCGAGTTCCGAATACGGAATTTAAGATCTAATAGAATCAAATATACAGTATTTCAGGTGTTTGAAAATAAACATTAATCTCGCAATTTACAGTTTAGTTTATCATTACAGTGCATTCAGAGGAGGAGAGAAGCTACTGTAGATACTTGTGAGAGGACATTGGGGTTGAGATACACAAAATGTTTTTACACACTTTTTAATTTACATATTCATTTATCACGTCAATTTGTATTATGCAATAAACGGATATACTGATTTTAGATGATATAATAGTTAAATGAGCCACGCTGACTCGCCCTGCTGGTTAAAAGTTAATTAATTATACATATGTTCCGATGGCAATATTTATGGGTTTAAAGGAACCAAAGTAGAAGGAATTACACAGGCTTCAGCTGAATATTGGCTGTTGAAAGTATCACTTGAAAACGTTTTAGAACAAAGAAGTGAAGGACCGTGAAGTTAAAGCGCAGAACCAAGAGATATGCTAAATGAGTAAACTGCGAAAAAAAAACCTAACAGAGAAGAGGATAATTAGCTGTGACCAGAAGATTTATTTCGTTGAAGTTTCAGATTAATTAGAAACGGTAATAAGAAGTGATGGGGCGTGTAATGTTATTTGCTGTAACAATTATAACGTAATAATATGACGATAAAAAGTCCTTAGTTGGATCTGGCATTGCTTCCACCCCTAAAGGCCGTTCTCTCAGTAGAGGTTCCCTCTTCCTCTTTCCCTATGCTTAAGAGTTCGTTAAGTGCAAGCTTCATCGATTCTGGCGGCTGTAAATTTGATCAAGCAATTCCTGTGGAGATCAAAGGTACAGCAGATTCGCTTGACGAGATGTACGAGACTCGTAAACTTCTGCCATCTACCGAAAAGTTCATGAAACCTGATGAAATTCAAGAAATAGAACTACTGTACGATACATTTCTGACACTTGATAAGTTACAGTTACAGAATTTAATCAATGAATTCTTTTATTCCTTAATTTGAAATCAATTATTTTCCAATATTCCGTCATTTCTCTGAAAACTTCACCCCTCTCGTTCCTATGTATACACAACGAAGGAGGTTACACTATAAGATAATTTTTTTAGCACTGTAAATTTTTTATACAAAAAATTTTATAATTTGTTGAGTGCATTTGAATCATAATGAATAGACAATGAAAATTGTTTGTATTATCATGAAGTCCACGATTGTAACGGCCGATAGAACATAAACCATAAATCTATTTTGATGAGAGACTAATGTTACTATATTTATTAATTATTATCTATTTTTGGTTTTGTAATTTCTGTAAATTTATACAGTGGTTCCTTTCGTGATTAATCTTTATAATTCACTCACCATTTTATGCATCAGCATTAATCCAATCCCGAATAAATTTTCCATTTTTCGATGACGATGCTGTTGTTATGATAATGTCTTCTTGAGTATAATTATGCTCTTATTTTTATTAAAAAAGTCAGATGTGCTACACTGAGAAAGAAATTTGTTTATAAAAAAGAAACATATTTATTTGCCACTTTGTTAAGATTATTTATTGAATTGAAACACATTTTGCAACTTTATACAAATGTCACGTAAAATTTATTTTTACAGTATTTACTGAACATACACTGTAAAAAAAAGCGTGTTTTAACACGCTTTATCTGCTCGTAAACCGTGTAGTGTTACGATCAACGAATTTATTTTTCTTGTGGGTGTCAGGAAAATGTTGGTGGGCTACTTTTAATAAAGAAACCGTCGTCTAGGTTGAGCAGTTCGTATGTATTTCACGAGAGAGGAGTGTCGTGTACAAATTCCAGACTATTACTAAATTAACCTAGAGAAGGCCCGTCTTTTTATACTAGTGGTTAAGGGTAGTGTGTAAGGTAGGGGTTGCGAAACGGGAAAACGCAGTTCGGGTGTAACGGGACTCTAAAATGGAATTTTGGGTTTTTTGGATTAGGAAGGTCTTAGAAAAATATAAACGGAGTGTTTTATTAGGGTTGGGATTAACGGTAAGGAAACGGTATTTTGGGAATAACAGGGTGCGGAATTTTATGAAGGATGAGGATAATTAGGAAAAATGCAAAAAACTATGAAAACGGTACACGGAACGTGACAGTAGTCACTTTTTACATGCCTCACGGCGTGTTAATTTTCAACACATTTGCAAGTGTGAAAATAAAACACGCTTTACTGCATTGCTTTAACACGCTTTAAACGCATTCACGCATATAGTTACTTTTTACACACTTCTAGATGCGTTCACCTGAAAATGCATGTCAAAGTGTGTCAATTACAGGTTTAATGTGCGTTATACGATCTAAACATGCGTATCCTTATACCATATTTCAGTCAACAAATATAAGAGGGATATTGCTGAATATTACATCATATCGCTGATGCCGAACGAAGCTCGGCGTTAAACGTATTTATTCAACACATGTAACGTGTGTTCCCAAAAGCGTGTTGTATAGCCAAACACTAAAAAGTGTGTTGTACAGAAGAGAAAAGATAGTTCGAATACAAGCGTGTTGTTTCAACACACAAGTCGGCTTACACGCATTCTATTAATGCATTTTTTTATCACAACGCATATTACATGTCTGTTGTGATTTGTTTCAACATACTTGACAACACGCTCGTTTTTAGTGTGATATTCAAATTCTGCATATAGATTTTCAATTCGATTAATGAATATTAAAAGTTGGATATTAATTTTTTTCAAGTTCAATTTTCTCAAAAACTTTTAAAAAATTTATCGTCATTATATAAATTTATTCTACTATTATTAATTTTGCAATGCGTGTTGTACTAAATAATTATTTCGCATACCGATTTTGTAATTTTCATACCACTTATCACAGTAATTTTACGATCTTTTTTAACGGTGTAAGTAAATAATATACATATATTTTTCATATGTAACTACCGTCAATTGAATTGATTATTGAATCTATTCAACGAACTAATGTTGTGTTACTTTCATTCGCAAATATTTAATGTTAACAAATAGTATTTTATCTAGCTAATATAATTGAGTATGAGACACGAGTGTGAAGTATCAATCACACGAGTCTTATACTCATTCGTACTAACAACTAGGTACAACAGTTTTTGTAACAAATACTGAAATAAAAGGCCGCCTGGCCCTTTTTTTACGAGAGATGGCACTGTTAACTTGCCTCAAAAATATTTTTGAAAAGGTTTTCCCTTCCCTGAAAATATTTTAGATGCCTATGACATCGCTATCACAAATTTTCAGATAATTTTATAATCTTCTACCGAAAAAAATAATGTTTTAAGATTCCCTCTGACGACACATTACGGGGTATTCTTTGAGCATTTGTTACAAAGATGTTTATTAACAGGCTATATCCCAGTATTAATTTATAATAAAGTAAACTTTTATTTGTTTGAAAGAATTGCATTCAATTAAATTGCGTATTTACACAAAATACTATTAAAATATAAATGTTTTGCCATTTTTATTTACAGTCACCAAATTTGTTTCCATTAAGGTAGTTCAATCATTTCGTGTTCTTCCAACATAAGGATCTGAATAGTGTATATGATCTTGGTACGTGCTTAACGGTCGTGTATGTAAAATTTCAAAATTATTTATTGCCTAGTTTATAAAATATAAGGAAGTAGCCAAAAATAGAGTATATAGATATATTCGCTAGCAAAGACCTTATACAGGAAAACTTATATAGGAAGTATATTTGTAATAAACGATATACATGGTATTCACAGAAATAGGAATATTTGTTATTAATTATTATGATGCTAGGTGGCCACCTTAAATAAATGATCTATGCGAATTGGCAAAAAAATGTTTATTTTCTATAAAAAACTCTTTTCTCAGTGTACCTTTTTGCATAAATAAAGTAATAACATAAGAATATCCGAAAGTGTTAATTGTTTCCGACAAATAGCTTGATTGAACATTAGTGTTGGAAAAAAAATGTTCACCGAAATATTATAGCGAGGCCATAGAAACTTTTTACTTATGCTAAACATTCTTTTCACTTTGTAGCTCATTTTCCATTTTTTCGAAGAAACATAAATTCAAGTAAAAACTTTCGGCAAACGTGCCCTTCGAGTTAACCTTTTATGAATCATTAAACAACCATAAAAGCCAACAAGAAATAGGAGCGTAAATTTAGCTACGGTACTGCGCATCAATTAATAAGATATATTTGATGGATTCGAGATACGTTCTACGATTAATGTCGAAGCTCCCTTTCATATAAAGGAGTTGATGATTAAAACCAAAAATTGTTTGACTTCGTTAAAATTCTCATCGTCTCTTTGTGAATAATAATTATACATCAGTGTGAATTTTAATTAATAAATTCGTCTCTACACTTTCCTAGTTCTCCTGTAAGTTATAGGGATAATTAAATCTTTTCAAATGATAATGTGCTGTAAAATAGAGAATGTGAACTCATTTAGTTTGAGATTTGTAATTGGTGAAAGGGGTTGTGCTTAAATATGTCGTCGGAAATTCGTTATTCTTGAACTAGTTGTTTCTTCGAAAGTAAGTCTAGCGTAGAAAAGCGAACTTGTAAGAGGGAACGGACTAAAGTTTGCCATTCGTGAATTCAAGTAAATCACGCGAAACTCACTAACGGACACGTTGACAGTTAAAAGATGACGTCATGTAATTTAGATAGACGTCCTGATTAATACGATGGTGTTGTTGCCGCCGCGAAAACTTATATTGTTAATAATTAATTAATAAATTTTTTTTAATTCAGTTAAAAAAAAATATTGTCCGTATCAAGACTAATGTTATGTTTCTTTTTTACATCTGTGTTGAAAAAAAAGAGTCAGGTCGAATACGACGGGGATTGAGAGACAAAGGTGAAATAATGAGTTGGTTACTGTGCATTGTTGCGTGAAGGTGAGTGAAGGGAATTTCAAGCTCAGGTTAGTGTGTGCGTGACTAAAACAATTCGAATCGGTTCCCCTGATTAAAACAAATTCAACTTTTCAATGAGGACAGAAATACTGAGGTTAGTACTTGTTGAGTAGTATAGAAAAATAGAGCGTGGTTTTGGATATGTTGTCGCGACCCTATGTAGGTTGGTACGGACAACGATGCATCAAGTTCTAGAGTGAAGCAGTACTGCTTCGAGTGCTTTCTCTAGGTCTCAGTAGTACAAATCTGACTGGTTAGAAGTAGGTAGTAAACCGGATTAGAGTAGGGTCTGAGCTTCCTCTTTTACCTATAGTATGAGAGGTCGAGCAGAGAGTGGCTGAGGGCGGGAGGGAGGTCGAGGTAATTCGGTTGTCGAAGAACATAAATATCTGAGAAAAACCTGAATCTTCGAATTACCTAATCACTATTTAGCCGATTTTAGGTTTGCCTCATCACTGTTAAATCAGACTAGCCGCCAGTTGCTATGCACTCAAAAAAGTTCGTCAGTCTTTCTTTAAAAATTACGGTAAGCAGTAATGTAGTAGATACCGTAGATACCATAGTACGTAGTAGATTACATCGTGAAAGAGATTTACTCCAAAAATATGGGGAAGGTTCCTATACTATATAAGAAAATTGAGTGTAATAGCAAGAGCTGAAGTTTTATACTGTGTATGATTAAACAATCATCAGTGCGGAAGTGTGTTCCCAAATTGACGCATGGTAAACGTTGACATACAATCTTGAAGAGACAGTGTCGCAGTATGGTAATCTCCGACATACTGCTTTATAGAGTGTCAATTATACCGTAAAGTTACCTGTATAGAGATTTCATGCTTGGAGTATTTTTCGTATGATTCGGCAACATCAGTGATATAGGAAATGAGCTATTGTTAGGCTGCTATTAACCCGAATCCACCAAGCTATGTTTGTAATATCAATCCTTTAAATACTTTATGTGACAGGTGACAGCAAACAAAATGAATAAATATCAAATGAATAGTATTTTTTAATTTAATATTTAACTATTCATATTATATTCATAGTTTTGTGATATACATTGCCGTCGAAAAGTTTCCGGACAAGGCCTACAATTGCATTCAAACCTTTCTGCGACTGCCTTTCTCGAGAGCATTCTATTAAATCATCTTCACAATTTTTCTATAGAAAAAACGTATATCCCCTTCTCCCCCATCTACGTTATGTTGCCAAAATAGACTGAAAATATCGCGATCTACTGTTGCAGATGTTATTACTCCCTTCTGGGGAACAGAATTTAATAAGGACGAAACACACCCTGGAAGTCCTCGAGTCATTTCCAAAGCAGAGGGCTGGTCATTCGTGATAATGTCCAAAATGAATAGGAAGCTTACTGCGTCGGAAATCCAAACGCGGTTCAATGAAATTCATGAAAAACAGTTATCGCTAACTACTGTCAAGGATCGTTTGCACAGAGTTGGCCTTTGGGACAAAGTTTTTACTAAGAAATCAATTTTACAACGCGGAAATAGAAAGAGGGGATTTCAATTCATTTAAATCCTGGATGATTCCAGATTAAAAGCGGATTTGATGGATTGACGTTTTACTTCCATTTTTTCCAATTTAAACCCTCGTCCGGAAATTATTTGATGGCAGTGTAAATAAAACAATCGCTCAAAATATTCGGACAGGTAATAATAATAATCCGTTCGTAACAGTTAAAAAAATTATTCACCAATCTCATGTCTGCAATGAAACTCATAGACCGTATCTGCCGGCTGCGATAGTTAAACTTTGCATTTGTCAATTAACGTCCGTTTTCGTCAATTCCGTCCGACACTATTTTGGAGATAAATGGACTTTATGCATTGAACTGCGCTGAAGGAAACGGGTCTAAGTCGAGAGGATCACTTTCACCGGGCTGAGGCATTGCGCAGAGCTTGGCGTACAGGCAAACGCGAGGGGGCACTCTTCAGAAATCAATCGGCTCTCATAAAAACGGTATGAACTGCTTTATTGGTTGAGAATTTCAAACAGTACACAAAACACCCTACTGGATCTAAACGTTATCGGAGACGTATCAGCGATTTGTTATGGGTTCAATTCCGTCTGCTGCCGTCTCGACCCCCAACATTAATGCTTCGCTACGGCCTATTGGCTCTCGTCTCCGGTTTTTTTTTCATTATGCCGATTTAGCAGCAAACGTAAATAATAATAATTATCTTGGATAAGGCGTCGTCTTCAAACGTGTTGTCATATCTAACTATTAATCTTATTAATATGAAAGAAATAAATAAATTTTCAAAATTCTCTTAACAATATAAGTAAACTATTTAATTTTTTCTATTCTCAAACCAAATCATGTATGTATTATCGGGCGAGTGATGATATGAACTGAAATCACGATCTATTTACATCTAAATTGTACATTAACTTAAATGAATTAATAATACGAGTCCAGCATTTTAACAGTCACATATATAAAAGTTTCATTCTACGTTTTAAAATACGCTCTTAAGTTAGTTTCTATAATAATACTTATATATATACCTAGTATTGATCTAGC
Organism: Cephus cinctus; assembly: GCF_000341935.2. Taxonomy (NCBI): domain Eukaryota; kingdom Metazoa; phylum Arthropoda; class Insecta; order Hymenoptera; family Cephidae; genus Cephus; species Cephus cinctus. The sequence continues at coordinate 9,088 of NW_014333046.1, read as the reverse complement.
CGATGAATTCGATGGAGATGATTGGTAGTTATGTTTTGCTGAATTGTAGTTGATTCTTTGTTGAATTGCAGTTTATGCTTGGTTCCTACGGTGTGTGGTCTAGTCGAATTGTTGCCGTGTCCGATCCTCGTTCCTCAAATGTCTAACGGAATGTTTCTAATGTCGATGATGCTATGTATATTATGGCCCTATCACCCAGAGCGTACTATCTATAGAGAAAATATATAAGAATACAACTATGATAAAATAAGGACTAATTATGCGCATTATTATAACAAGGAAGATTTCGTACCTAGTGTATTGTTCGGAGACCATCTTACTTGCTCGCTGGTTATTTGGTGAAAGGGACGACAATTCGTTTGACCGGTATTATTTCGATTTGATTAGGTGGGGTTCGAACGACTCCTAATAGGTATATTCGGAGTGGGGCGTATCCACACACATATACATACACATACACATACACACCAGAAGCAATCACATTAATTGGCGTACTCATACGTTACACATATTTTGATCCTGAGATGGTTACTGAAAGATAGACATCGCACGAACTGACGGTTACTAAAACACAAACACCATTGCAATCTTCGGATTACACGCAAATGTGTTACCTGTATACAAATACGTCATCTCCAAGGCACCTCAAACACTACTGGGCCTTGCGCATCAAGACTTGTGTGTTGGATCTTGCGCGTTGGGCCGATGTCGAAAACAAAGCGAGAGTTAGCTGTACTACTTGGCAATAAAAAAACTCGGACGGGTCTGGCGCCGAGTATAGGCAACCGGCTGTATAGGGCGCGGACCGTCGAAACTCTTTACCTAAGTCAATTCTTATACCTGTGTTTGGAATCAAATATCTTATGAACTGCTATACACGAGAAAAAGTTATTGATACATTCACTATAGGAATTGAGGGTTCTGAATCGATAGCCACTACGATCAATATGATTAGTGTACGAGATCAGCGCGTATTGAGTTGGCGAGCGAGATGATTTTATTTCTGATTAAGATACGCGATTGAGTCTTGCGCCAAGTAAAGGCAACCGGTGGTACAGGCAAGGCGATAAAGCAAGTTATGTAACTAAACGCCATTAATGGCGTCCTGCTTGTGAAGGCCGCGCGGTGAGGTAAGAGAGGAGAGTGAGCGGTGACTGTTTACGTACCTCGGCCAGTACGTGCAAAAAGAGAGAACATTATGGTGTGAGCGAGACGTTAAACCTAGCGAGAGCAACATTGGCGTCATATGGCCGCCTCGTTCGCACTAATGCTCTGCGAAAATGACGCAACGGGCGACGCTTTGGCGTTTCGCTCACACCATAGTATCACCAGCCTGAGGTACGTACATAATCCTGCATACTCTCCTTTCTTGCATTTATCACAAGGCGTCAACAAGCTGCGTACCATTAATGACGCTTATCAGTATTCATGATTACATTTTCTTTTAAAATTTGTATATATTTTTATATATTACTAAAAGAATGTATGTATAGATTAAATTTGTATGCCCTAAAACATTTTTGACAACGCAATATATTTTTCCAATTAACCACATCATAATATATTTAAATTTTATGTCTTTAACAATAGAAGTTTGGCATGGACCCGCCAAGTAGTACTTGATCCTAATGATCCTATGAGCGGTAATGTATTTTTTCACGCACCTTGTGTGCTAACTAATGTCTTCCTTTGCGTGAAATATATTATCATAAAATTTAGAATGGCAATTATTTTAGTGTAAGTCACTACTACAACTCTAGTATGTGTTAGTGTTTTATCGTACTTCGTAACTTTGCATGTACTGTAACGTTCGTCGATAGTGCTACTTCGTACGCTCCTTATGAGTGTACGAAATGGGATGTAGGTAAGTGCTCGGGGCTGGCGTCTTTGAGAATGTAGTCGACACAGGTTGGTAAAGTAAAATAAAATATCAACATTTTATTTAATAATCGATAATCGGTACAGTAGTTTTGTAATCTGTGTCAATTACCCAGTCTCAATCAATTTTTGGTATTGTAGGAAAAGGATTGTCTAGGAATCGTCTTATGTTTGTTTTCTATCCCTATCTCTCTCTGACTTGTATATGAGGTACAGAGGATCTGCCTGTGTTCTATAGCCCTAGTGGCGCTTTGCCTATCTATTGTCTATGGCACTGTGTGCAACGCAATTACTAACGGCGCGGGTAATAGATTACACAAAATGGCGATAACTAAAGTTTCTGAGGTAGATCACGGTGGTCTCCTCAGAACTTTGACAATTTTTCTACGTTGAGGTCTAATCGGAATAGCGAATGCTAATGTTCCGTAGCCTTTCGACACAATTACGGACTATGGGTTTTTCTGACACGGCTATGCTCTATCACGGAGGATATAAATTGAGCTTATTGCTTTAATGACTAAATGCGCGATCCTGACGGATTTAAATTTACGCTGAGTTACTGTTCTTTCGCGATACTCATCGATGACTTTAGACTTCGCCTGTTTGAATAATTACTTTGATCTGAAATGTGGTATTTAACGAATTGTGATCCGATATTTATTAGCGAGAAGCGCTAATCCTCTATCGGATTATTTTGATATTACTTTTCGCGGATTTACTATCGGGAGACGTTTTTCATCTATCGTCCTTGTTGTCCATTTGTAACGAGTGCGCTCTTAGTACAGGAGTACTGAGAGGTTGGTCGTTTTGTCACGTTACAGTACTTCTAGATCAATCGTTTGCATTATGTTGGCTATCCATGTAACACTGACAAATCGTTTCGTATATTGATAATAACAAAGTAAATCTCTCATATGCATAACATTTACTGCTGTACCTTAAAAGTTCATGTTCAGATATTTATGACAGATAGGAATATATTTATAGCTCAGAAGCAGATACACGGGAATAAGTCTCTTTTAGTATACCCAATAAGATAAATATTATCATAAAATTCTCTCTGTGTAGCACATATCTTCAGTTACAATTTCCCGATATTTATAGTTTTTGAATTGACGAGTTAAATATTTAAAATTACTTTTTCTTGTTTTTTTTTTTTAATAAGACATTGCGAAGTTTAATTACATTTTCTAGTCAGATTTTATCGTGTTCTATTCTTTCATCTGCATATTTCCTTTCAGTCATCATTCGGCCATTCAAAGCTGTGATCTATTTGATGTCATCTGTTTTGAAAATTATACTTGTACAAGTACTTGTAGCTCCCAGTTTCTTTCCAAATAATTCTTGACTTCATGGCCGTTATATTTTTCTAATTGTTCTTCGGTGGGCTTATTCCAGATTATCGCAACTGCAGCAGCATGTTGAAAAAATCCTTTCTCTCCCTTACGATTCGATAACACATTGTGTATTGACCGATCAATGTTTAACTGAAAAAATATTAAAATCGATAATGCTACTTGATAAAGGCATAAGGATAAAAAATGAAAAAATGTAAAAAATAAATCTTTGTAGACAGTTTTTACTCGTGTGCTGTTTTAACTTTCCGATTTTATCCAATGTATTGTCCTATTGTTACTTTATAAATGTTTTCATGTTTTTTGCTACTATGTGCATCCGGTGTTTATATCAAAACGCTACCAAATAGATGTCGAACATTATGGCTATGTCTTTCTTCATACACATTTGACACGGAAAACCTATCTAATAACTTTTTACCTTTAGATGAGTTTTTATTTCTAAAAACATTTGTATTAACCTCATGAAACGCACTTATTATTACACATAAACGCACACACACACGCACATACTTCGCAGGCATTCCATTACTAAAGTCGCTCAAACACAATTTTAACGAAAAACCAAGAGATAGCGCACGTGTTCCGCGCCAGAAATACTTGTGTAGCGTATAGCTCTAGTAGGTGATTGTTTTACCGTATTTCATTATTTTGTACGTAATTTTAGATCAGTCATTTACATTATTTTTGTTATGCGTACAACACTATTTGTATATTTTTTATAATGTAAATGTTGATATTAAAAATACATCAAAATGAATTTGAAGACACGCATTTTATTCACACAAATACACATATGCAACAAAAAATTTTAAGATTATTAATGTAATGTAATTTTAAAATATATCACGCGCTATTGCGACAGATTTCAGTATTGAGTTTCTAGTACATTAGGTTTGTTTTTTCTTTTTCTCACGCCTTTTGTCCATTTGGAAGAAATCGATGTGGTTTGGCGTCGTCCATCAATTTCCTCTAGCATTCACCATACTCACATGGATCACGTCGTGCACCGTCTAGGTATACACGTGGCATGTGAAATTGTACGTAATGGTTTTAGTAAGGCTGCTGCCCTTATTCCAATTTTGTGTTTCTTAATAATGGTCCTTTTTCGCCTGTATAGATAAATTGATCAAAACTCGCAGAGAATAATTAATAAGGTAATTCGTAGTGATAAATTACAATTGAACTCTAAAAGTACCTGTATAGATGATCGGGCCTTACACAAGCGCGTGTATCCTGTCGGTCGTCCAGAACGAAACAGGACCGATCGACAGGTCAATTGTATGGATATCCTATATTAGCTAATAGTCGGGATAATCCCTTGCTTTATATGACATCTATCTAAGATGAATACAACTAAGGTGTATACAGTTGGTGCGGTAACCGTTACAACTAAGAAATTATTCCTAATCCTTTTCTGTATGTTGAAAATTAGGAAATAACTTTCTTTTACGCATAGCAAGTACTACTGTACCTAATAAAGCTCATTCTGATATATTTACAATAGATAAAAAAATATGTGTATTTTGGATGCACTACAGCGGTTTAGACGCGAATAAGTCTTTTTTACATTTCAAGACTTAAGGATAGCGCTTTAAAGTTACCCTACGGCGGGAAAGAATTAAAATTTGAATAGGTGCCGTCATTTATTAAATTTTGGGCCCGGTAATTAATTTGTACACCTAATAAAATGTGTCAATAGGTACACAAAAGCGCAATCTAAAAAAAAAAGATTATTTGTCATCTTCATGTTACTATTCCACGATTTGAAGTATTCAACATCTTTCACGATTCGCCGTTATCGATCTGAGTTAATTATTTATTAGTTACTTTTGTGTTGGGGCAATATTTCAAAATTACGAAAAATCGCTCACCGAGAACGGGATTCGATCCTGCCATTGTTGTGAGATCAGATCGCGACGCTGTCCCGTACGCTACCTCTGGGCTCGTAAAGTTTCTATTTTCGGCATCAGGAAGTAAATAACTGACGTTTGAAGTTTAGTTTCAATATTATAACCGACGATAGTGATTGTCCCCAACGAAGTTCATGGGCTCAGTCCTATGATGCGGATGCTGTTACTCCGTTGAGGTGCACGAACCCCCGTCTACGGGGCCGTTTCTCGACGGTACCTAGTACTTCCCGGGATTGAAATACCAGGGCAGCCTCCTGGCTGGACCTCCGGTAGGGCTCACGGGAATATCCTCCTTGCCGCCTTAGCTACAAGGGTGTGAGTTTCAAGGTGCGTCCTCCACTTGTTGCGATCGTTTCGGGATGCCTGGCTCCTCAAGTCGTTCTGCTGGCTATCGCTGATGGTCTTCGATTCCTCGGGAGGATTATGTGGGGCCTTCCTCCCTTTAGCCACCATTTATGCTCGAGGTCTGCGAGACGCCTCTCAGGACAGAGTGCACAGGGCCATTGGCGCGTACCGATAGCTAAGGGTGGCCGAGCATGCCACTCTCGTGCCTCTTCTGCGGCCAGTTGGCATGCAATACGGCAACGGATCCTCTAGCTCCTTGGGGTGGACGTCACGAGGTGTTGTTGGTGATCATTCACGTTTCCATATGGCACAGTGCTTAATTGGGCGATGCCTCTTCGTAGTAGGTCTTTCGTGGTTTTGCTCTCGTATTCATTTGTGTTGTACAAAGTAAGATATACAAGAATTTGTTAATAAGGAAGACATAAAAAAATCTAATTCAAATCATGGAGTGTGTTGCCGTGGTGGTGATTCAAAATACGTGGTGGTAACTGGGACACGTCCCAAAACGCGAGAGTTGACCCCTATCATTATCACGGCAATTTTGCAATGTCACAACATACATATATATGAGCGATTCCATCAGAATTCACCCACCCGTATTTTATTTATTGCTGTGCTACGTGGATTTGGTCGCTATTATTTTGAACACAGAATACCCGGAAGCGGTGCATTGTATCAAAAAATTATAAAAAATGGAAGTTTTGTTTTCTTTAGTATCTATTGTATACAATACAAAATATTAAAAATTTCTTTTGAGTAATCTAAACCTGTTTTCAAAAAACATTCATCAAATGATAGGGGTTAACTCTCGAGTTTTGAGACGTGTCCCAGTTACCACCACGTATTTTCGATCACCACCACGGCAACACAGTAGTATAAGTTGGAGAGTGCTCGATATAGATTCCTGCACCGACATAATACCGACACTCCAGAGCCTTCGAAGGTGGGTGTCCGTGCTAAGTTGCCGTCGTGAGCTCTACGATTTCTGAAAGTGACGTCATCAGAACCCTCGATTCCAAGAATTTTTGCTCGATTCCGGGGATTTCGCGTCACATTCCGGGAATTTTGCGCTCGATTCTAGGAATTACGCACGATCGAGAACCTTTTAGAACATTCTAGAACCTTCTAGAACATTCTGGAAGCTTCGACGGTTCGTGTCCATGCTAAGTCGGGAAGGTTCGCTCCCAGAGCCAGCGGTCCTCTCGCTCGACGTTTTGAGACAGCCCCTTGCCCCCCACCCGGGAAAGCCTTCCAGAAGCTGCGACGGATTCTTGCACGTTCGTGCAGGTCTCGGACGTCAGCCCTCAGCCCGTTTGACCTCGAACGTTATCTCGCAGAATTGCACAACATCGCTGATGCAATCCTTCAGGAATTTTCCAGAACTTTTGTCCCTAACTTCATAGCGCAGGCTAGTGCGTAACATTGGTGAATCAGAGAGAGAGAGAGAGACGAGCGGCATCCCCTTTGAGCGCAGTGCCGAAAAGCGGTTTCGGCGACTTTTGCGTCGAGGTTGATTCCAGGAAAAACGACACCCTTCCCATGCAGGCTTCGAACGGCAGGCGACTCGACCTCGAACGTTATCTCGCAGTGGTCGCGCGTCAGCCTCCTCATCCCACTGAAAATTCCCCATCCCCCGATTCGTCAGCTTCCTCATCCCAC
>NW_014333046.1:1529-1824 GCF_000341935.2 Cephus cinctus | reverse complement strand
TGATTCCAGGAAAAACGATACCCTTCCCATGCAGGTTTCGGACGGCAGGCGATTCGACCTCGAACGTTATCTCGCAGTGGTCGCGCGTCAGCCTCCTCATCCCACTGAAAATTCCCCATCCCCCGATTCGTCTGTTTCCTCATCCCACTGAGAAGCTTCGCGAATTCCCCATCCCCCAGCCTCGTGCGAGAGCACCGGCGAGTTCAAAGTCATCCATGTATCGGTTGTTCGAATGCGCAATACCGAACGTTACCTCCCAGAGTCGTGCGTCGAGAATGCGGACCCTCATCCCCCC
>NW_014333046.1:773-1412 GCF_000341935.2 Cephus cinctus | reverse complement strand
AAGATGCATGAACCTTGACATCGAATCCAGGAATCTCTGTAGGCGATTCGATTCCTAGAAATCTGCGAAACCTCCCATCCCCATTTTTTAATCCTTGAGAGTTTCCTATAAAAGGAGGAGCTGAACGTACCTTCCTTAGTTTGCTGCAACAATTCGGATGATACCTCATAAGAGGAAACAACGTGAGTTCGAGTACAGTTACTGTTAAGGAATATCACAGAAGTCAAATAGTTGATCGAAGCTAGATGAGGTCGTAAAAATCTCCTAATAAATTTGAAGAAATTCGATATTAATTGAACGCAATGGAGTTCTCGACAATTAACAAAGTGGCTCGTTTGGACTCATTTCTTTCAACGAAAAAGTTGGCGGAATTAGAGATTCAAAAGGAATACAAGATTAGTTGTATTCGAAAAATTGAAACAAAATACGGAACGAGAGTAATCGTCGACATTGAAAACAGCTTCTCGACATTTCTACCAGCGAGGGTGTCTAAAGTCTTGAAAGACGATAACAATTTGTTCCAAAACATGGTGCGTGCTGCCGACGAAGATCGACTCCTCATGCGCTGTCTCGGTGGGCAGTATAATCAGATTGAATTTCAATGTTTGTAATCGTGCTCTTAATACTATGTATACGTGT
>NW_014333046.1:0-645 GCF_000341935.2 Cephus cinctus | reverse complement strand
CGTGACCTTGAATCCTAGATTTTCCAGAAACAAGACGTTTCGACGTGTTAGCGCCTTGAGAAGCGGTTGACGACTGATCCCCCTTTGGCATATCGGCCTACTATTATAACCATTGACGATTTTTCTATTATAGACGATATCTATTATCGCATGGATCTGACGTGCAGCCTGATCGTTATGACTTCTCCTTGAAAATTCACCAAATCCCCGTCTTGATCGACTATTCGCAGCTGCAGGTGATCTATCGTCTTGGTAGCGATCGGTAGATAAATGACGTGTGATGGCACCTCTATGATCTTGTATCCGGGTGGCACGACCGGAAAGAATTCTTGTATGGTGTGCACTTTACGTTCGTTGATGTAAGCGCCAGTCGTGACGTTGCATTCGACTCGTAGGGCGTTCACCTTGAGAATGGCGACCGGTACGTCGGACGTGTGTAATTTATTAGCTTCCAGAACGCGTTGAGTGAAGCCCAACAAGCGACCTATGTAATCGTTAGGTCGAAAGTCCACATCACGGTTGCACTTAATTTCGCTGCACAACGTATTATTGTTAGGTTTAATCTGAATGACGATGCTCTATCCGCAGCCCCTCTATGTTCGAGACTCTCTCGATTCTTCGAGTAGGCGATGTCGTGCTCTTTGC
>NW_014333045.1:57743-66108 GCF_000341935.2 Cephus cinctus | reverse complement strand
AAAGGAGAACGATTGGCCGCCACCTCATTTTCTCTTTGTTTATTTGAGCAGACACTTTTTCAAAGGATCTAAAGTAGGAATCGCATAGTCCACACTATATGTCAATAGCCTGGACATACCCATGCATTGTGTGCCTCGCGATCCTTATATGCGGAATATATGTCTACATATAGCATTTCATTGGGTAAAATTCATTTGCAGGTGGCTTTTTAATACGGTTTTGAAGATTAATGAAAATTCCGAGTTCTTCCTTCTACTTATATTTTTTATATGCTGTTTTCTGTGGAACGTATCAACGGCATAAAAATAGACACGACTATATAATATAATAAAATGTATATAGTATAATATAATCATGCATTTGCTACATTCCAAGTTAATTAATAGATTCAATAAGCATTGTTCATGAATAAAAAAAAGTAATAATAATCGGGTCTCGAACCCGAGACTCTCGCACGTTGACTCGTTACCATGCACGTATGATATTTAGTTGCCGTGACATATAGATTGGGAAAACTGTATTTCAGTTGTTATACACGTTTGGAGTTTGCTTAGAGTAGTCTGATACATACGCTTGACCAATCAAAAACGTGGGTATGGTTCGAGGCATCTCCTTCCAGGTGACGCGTCGACAATAGAAAACACACGCTTTACAGTACCACCCGGTATAATCCATGCGTCTCACGGAGCTCACGAATATCACGTAGTATATCTATATATACTCGACCAATCAAAAACGTGGGTATGGTTCGAGGCATCTCCTTCCAGGTGACGCGTCGACAATAGAAAACACACGCTTTACAGTACCACCCGGTATAATCCATGCGTCTCACGGAGCTCACGAATATCACGTAGTATATCTATATATACTCGACCAATCAAAAACGTGGGTATGGTTCGACGGCTCTCCGCTCAAGTGGCGCGTTTACTCCAAAATAAAATTGGTTTCAAGAATATCGGCCGATTGGCAATCTCCCTATTCATCTCTGGTATTACAAGCATACTGTAAGGATACTGTGAGAGATGAGTAGGGAGATTGCCAATGGGCCGATATTCTTGAAACCAAATTTATTCTGGAGTAAACGCCCCACCTGAGCGGAGGGTCGTTGAATCATACCCACGTTTTTGATTGGTCGAGTATGTATAGATATACTACGCGTGATATTCGTGAGCTTCGTGAGATGCATGGATTATACCGGGTGGCACTATAAAGCGTGTGTATTCTCTTACGAGCCACTCGATTGGTTAGCTCCTTGCTGTTATTCCCGTTGCGTTGTTCGTGTCACTGTCTAGCGAATAGAAATTCGACGCCTGAGATGCGAGAATGAGCGGGATATTAAAACACTAGCCTTTATGTTTTCACCAAACAGCACTAAAGTCTTTTCTTTTATTATTAATAATAGGGAATCGTAATAATTATATACAAATATGAATCACGTGAACAAAAAGGAATCGTAATAGTGTGTGACGTGATTTTTCGAATCACGGTCCCAAGGCGGCTCCGGTTACCGATACAGATAGCGTTCTCGATTTCTGGTTCCTTTCGGGTCGCCACCCTGCTCAGAATCTACGCTCTCGGGTTGATCCTTTCAAGAATATCGGCCCATTGGCAATCTCCCTATTCATCTCTGGTAATAGCGTAAATCTTAATATTTAGCATTAAAAAATGGAGTGCCGACAAATGGTACATCTACCCTATAACTCTCTACACCTGTATATCTATAATTGTATCTATACTATAGCCTTCTTGAGTATGTTTACTTTTTTTTTTATAATGATTATACAACATTGTCTGTTTTTATTATTATTGTTACTCTCTCTGATCTACGAGAAGTAAATCCCAGACAGAATAAATTTAATCTGTTTTACAGGTCTGCAGAAGCTCATTTTGAGAAATGATGTAATAAAATATTTAAGCTAGGATGTCTTGTCAGTGAAATGCAAATAATGACTATCGAACGCCATACGTAAACGAATAGTAATTATTATAAAGGTTCAATGTAGATCTATAAATCTTAAACATTACCGCAAATGAAATAGCAAAAAAAGGTTAACTATGAATAAAGATTCTCTTTCGGGCGTAATAGTATTTTTCAAGTTCTCCGATTAACAACATATAACGTAGTTACGATAGTACAACAAAATTAGATGAAAAGAAAAATAAATAATATATATATGTATTTTTTAAGCATTTTAATAGAAATCTTAATTTCTATTCTAAAGGTCTGGCACCTTATATATTACAATTCATTTTTTAGCATCGCGGCTTGCTTTGCGTTCGGCTGCCTTCTTCAATTGGGCTTTTGGCTTTAGATTGTGTTTCTTCGCGAAACGTTGATTACGAAGAAACTTTAAGTCCATCTAAACAAAAAAATATTTTATAGGTTATTACATTAGAATACGAGTGATGTTAATTCCTTAATTGTCAAGCGAAATAAATGATCTTGGACCCTTAGTAATCTCGATTAGCAAGTTATTAAAGTATTACTCTCTTAAAGATTTTTGAATAGCTGAATCTAAATCGGAACTCGAAATTTTTTAAGTTCAAAATGTCGAATCCAATATGACGCTTTGGACTCTCTGAATTACAATTTCAAATTGAAATGTTCAACTAGAAAATCTATTTAAAAACCGTTCAAGTTATATCAACATTGATTTCCAGTCGACATCAATCTTTATATGGAATGTTTTAATTAACTCTCATTAGAACTTGACAATTTCGGCCGAGAATTCGAATTTAACAACTCTCAAAAATCGTTTTTATTTTAATGGTTTAGTATTATTTTCGGTGGCATACTTTTTCCGACATTTTCAATTCAATAATTTTTGCTTCAAATTTGGATTTAGTGACCTACAGGGACGTATGGATATAGATTCTCATTTGAATTTCTGACGTAGATATAACTTTTTTTTTACATAACGCAAACTGCGTCATCAATAGTAGCGGTCTGCTTTGAAACGATTCATTGACAGATAAGGAGTTAAAAATGAAATATAGACACATGTAACATGAATTTTTAAATACATTGACCATATACAGTTTGTTATTTTCATAACAAGGAATTCAGGATGATCTTCTGAAGTCTACGAGTGTAATTTTTTTTTACCTAGCTATGGCCTGACTACTGAGTCCTATGCCATTAGGTTCACATGCAAGCATCCAATTTATAAAGTCAAACTTACACCCAGAGTAGATTCGTGCCTGTATCGCTTTGGTTTTTTGATTCCGTTGCGATGAGCCTTGCGACCTGTAAATATAACATTTGGTTGGAATTATTTTTGGGTTATATATCAGATTTGTAGAATGACATTAAAGATTATACTGCGTGTTAGGCATAAGATTTATACAATCTGCCAAAAATTAACTGGTTAAGGAAAATCACATTTTTATTTTGTATTCATTGTATTGACATATTTAAGTGAGACATATAGGAATTCAACATATGTATATACAGGGTGAGTTTTTTTTATTTTGACATAAACGTAGCTTGAGAACTAAACTTCGTAAGGTCATAATTATTCATTTTTAAAAGAGGTTATTTTAACATCATTTTATATCGCGAAATAATGAGCTTTTCGATATATAATTTAGTATTTCTGGAATCTTCTCTTATGTATAGTAAGAATTTGGAATTTTTATAAGAAATTATTGCTAACTTGTAGTCCCGGCTCTCCGGTTTGACTAACCACTAATTCCTAAATTCTACCGATAATTCTAACCTGATTTATTTTTTTGCGTAACTTTTATGATTTGTAACCAAATTATTGTGTCGAATAGCTGTCTATCGCTTCCCACACAGCATTTTATATTCGTAAGATATCCCAGATATTCAAAGTGAATATTCACTAGATATCCGTAGAATACCCGAAGTTCCCACTTTTGGATATTTAAGGATTTTTTTATTGGCATAGAAAAATTATTGAGCCTCATACTCCAAAGTGTGCGTCTCGTGAATAAAGAATTATATAATGCTTACATTAGCAGTGTGTCATATTTTATTTTGGGAGCTGGGTGCGAATCCCGAACCTTTCGGTCGTGAATCCACTACCTGGGCTATGGCCACCTCCTACAAAAATTGTTTCAGCAAGCACATTATTAAGTACATAAGATCAATCAGTTGGTACACTTGTTGCTCCATGGCACTGAAAGGAATACGAAATAAGAAAGGATAAATGGTCAGAGAGTAAGCAATTAAGGACCCACAAATCTATAATATTAATCAATCCGATAACATCCCGCTAGTGCCAACGAACAGAAAAACTTTCATAAAAATTGAAATACAAGATGTTTAACTAGAACGCAAGGTTCTTTTGTTACGACTTCCATTCTTCTAAAGATATGTCAATGCAGAACAAACTACTTAATGACCTTGTCATCTACTAATTTTATATTTAATATGCATTATCGTTTCTGATACATGTATTTAAAAAATGTATGGATTTCCAGAGAAATTACAAAATATCCACAGAATATCCACAAGTGGGAACTTTGGATATCTTATAGATATCAATTTAAATATTGAGAATATCTTCTGGATATCAAATGTTGTGTGGGTTATGTAGCTTAACCTTGTAATAATTTTGTCTAATTTCGTTCAATACTCACTTTTGATATTTCATGAAAATTGTCTTCTCCTAGTCTTAATATTTGAGAGCCACTTTCTTATTTTATATTTAATTGTTTGGACCCCATCAGAGCATTTTAATAGTTGGCATATTATATTCAAATTCTTAAACATTATGAGCTGGTAGACATTTAACGAATATTAAACGAACGTTAATGAATATTCAAAACTATTTTTTTGTATTATTTCCTGGTACAATATTTCTGATATGATTTCTGATGTCCTTTTGCATTAGGATAATACCCTATGTTCTATAACTTGACTCTCTCTCATGATATTGAGATTTAAATATAATTGTATATTTTGGCGTAACATTCTTGAGTTTATTAAGATTATGTGCGGAGCAAAAGTCTGAGGATACAGAGAGCAAATGGAACTAGAAAAGAAATGCAAACAAAATATTTGTAATGAACACTAGGCCTCGATAGATGCACTCCGAGCAATATAGTATTGGATCGGACAAAGCGGGATAAAATAAGGATTACAGCAGGAGAGACAGCAATGAATTTTGAAGAGAAAGCAAAGCAGGCACAATGGAGGCATATAGTGAAAAAGTGCATAAAAGAAACATAGAAGCTGAATATAAAAACTGTAACAGAGAGAGTTAATTAATCAGATGCGGGTATGCAGCAGCAAATGTGGACAAACTATCAAATGAAGGAATAAACATGGCTAGAAGATTAAATATGGAGGACTCGGACATACATGAACAAGCACAAGTAAGTAAAATCAAAGAATAATGATATAACCAAAGACATAAAATAATAAGAAACAAAAATCTATCACAGTACCTGAAGAAGCAAGGAAATAGAGGAAAGCAAAAACTGATAGCAAGATGAAGAGGTGGCAATAAACAAAGGGAGAATAGATACTGGGAAAGAAAAGACTAATCTGTAGAGTCTGTCACAGAGGAAAAGAGATGATGATAGACCATGATAGAACATAAATTGAAAATATAAGCATGATGCGAATACTGGAGCAAAAGGTGTTAAGGATAAGTTGGTTACAACAAGTAAGAAATAAATAGCTGAAGTATTGTAATTATATATTAAGTACCAAAATCCTATTTCAAGATCAAATGGTTGACATAAACAATTTTTATATATAGTATAAAAGCTCTAAATTAATTTTAAAAAAACTTTGTAAAATGAATTTTTTTATACTATACTATGAGGCATCACATGGTGCTGAGTGCTTTAAAACGCGAATGTGTAGTTAATATTTTACTTTGAATGAAGTTTAGAATAAAAATTATACTATTATGTGACTAAAATGCTTACTTAGAACACTCAATCTGTAAAAATTGGTAATCATAAAAGAAAATGGTAATTAATAAGTTTCATTGTCATGTGAAATCAGTGCAGGGTATATCAAATTTTAACTAATATTGGTGAAAGCATTCCTAACTTCTGTAATGTCAAGTAATTATGTTCATATAGATTCTGAACACTTACTTTGATTGTGATTCGTGTGATTTTTAGACTTTGCCATCTTTTACCGTTATTGCCTATCTGAAACACAACAAATATAAGTGTACATATAACAAAAATACAACATTCTCTGAAGTTATGAGGTTAGTATACCCTCAAATATATCGGATTGAATATATAGCTTAAATAGTACTTTACACCCACCAAATATAATTTTGTCAATCAATAAAAGTTTTGAAAGCGTTTTGAAATATAAATCCTTGTTGCACTTTAAGGATTACGCAGATTAATATGAAAGCACAATTCTTAATTATGTTATCCATATAACACTTACCGGAAAAAGACACGTACGATTAAAAGAGAAACTCAGAGCTCACAAGGCTTATTCACATTGAAGAACATGAGAAGCGATTAACGCCCGTTTTCCTAGACGCGATTCAATGCATAAACCAGAGATGAGTAGGGAGATTGCCAGGGGGCCTGTTTTTGGTGGTCTCAATTTTACTCTGGTTTCAGCGCGCCACCTTAGCGGAGGGCCCTCGAAGGAGTTCCACGTTTTTGATTGGTCGAGTATATATAGTAATACTACGCGTGAGAATCTGGAGTTGCATTTTGACGCGTCGACGCGCCACCTGAAAGAGACTCTTGAACTAGTTCCACGTTTTTGATTGGTCGAGTATATATAGTAATACTACGCGTGAGAATCTGGAGTTGCATTTTGACGCGTCGACGCGCCACCTGAAAGAGACTCTTGAACTAGTTCCACGTTTTTGATTGGTCGAGTATATATAGTAATACTACGCGTGAGAATCTGGAGTTGCATTTTGACGCGTCGACGCGCCACCTGAAAGAGACTCTTGAACTAGTTCCACGTTTTTGATTGGTCGAATGAATTCGTGTGTTCCTCGAGATCCACGATTTTAAACCGGGTGAACACTCAAATAGGAAGACTTCTGTCCACCCATTCTTACTGCATATCGCATAAACCGTAGTAATGAGGTAGTAAATTCTGCTGATGTTAATTCCCTTAATATCCATATGAAGCTTTGTAAATAATAGAGTGAGCAAATAAAACTTTAAACAAACCCTCGAACGTGAGTAACTACAGAAATATAAAGTTTCCAATTTATATATCACAATAGCTCGGTAGCACACGTGCTTGGTGCTGGATTAACGTCCAAGAGTCTCGAGTTCGGAACTCACTTCTCATCCCTTTTTCTTTTTTTCTTAATGATTAACTTTGCTTATTGGTTAACCTAGTTAACTTAAGATTCATTAAATATATGATTATATTAGTCTACAAATATTGTATTATATTACATCGTACCAGTCTCTCTTGTACCAGAGATGCTTCGAGTAAAGAGTCTCGGCGGGCCGTACCCCGTACGGCGGGTTGCCTGTGCTTAGCGCGAGACTCGACCGAGTCTCTTGAAACATTCCCGCGGCTTCTGCTAGCCGTTTTTATTTCTTTCTTCTAGTTTGAGAGTGTCAGTTCGCTCTGCGTTTTCAAATATAGAGTGAATGAATATAAGAAAAAGGAAAGGCATTATGATTTCTGTGCGTACAAAGGATATGCAAACGGAAACTACTACAATTACACTTGTTTTATTTCGCGTGTGGTTTAGTTAGGACTGCACTATTTTTGAACTTCCCCCTCACATGCGAGCCGTGCAACACCGGGCTGAAAAGAATTAAACCAAAAATAAATGAAGATAAAAAAGTTCCCGTCTTTAGACGCGAACTCGGCATCTTACGATTACGAAGTTGAATCGTTGCCAACTCGCCCAATGCATGTTCTTCATATATGATAATCCATATCTGGTGGAAGTTGGCAGCCTCACTTGTTGCGGCACGGACTCTCATGAAAATGCAAGAGAAAAATTGACAGCGATGGAAAATATCTCGTTTCGTTCTCTTAACGCTTTTGCGTTTGTAACGTAGATACATTTCTCCATTTCATTTTTTGTTTTAATGTGCCGTGGTCGCAGCATGGTCCGGTTAAAAAAAAAATTTATTAACACTTGCACGTATGGCAGGCTGTTTCACTTTTTAATAGTTTAATACTATTTAGCCGAATAGAAAAGCAGTAAAAAATGAGATGAGACAAATAGTATATCTGCTTAGAAATTTTAGTGTTCAAGTGTCCCTCTGCATAGTTTTCTGTGTTTAGGTTTCCCGTTCTGAATCGATCGGCACCAAGATCTATACAATTGCTGTACGAGATCAAGCCATATTGAAAGAGTAAAGGAGATGATTTTAATTCAGTTCAGTCATTGTCGTCGTCTTCGTACCTCCAACTACTTTTTTAGC
>NW_014333045.1:54299-57138 GCF_000341935.2 Cephus cinctus | reverse complement strand
CGATCGGCACCAAGATCTATACAATTGCTGTACGAGATCAAGGCATATTGAAATAGCAAAGGAGATGATTTTAATTCAGTTCAGTCATCGTCGTCGTCTTTGTACCTCCAACTACTTTTTTAGATAACAGATGGCACTGATTACAACACGTAGTTGAGACTTGTGTCAAGTACAAGCAACCAATGGTATAGCCAATACAAAATTTCGTTGATTACATCTCAAAATATAAAATAACTTCGAATTATCTTTAGCAATTTGAAATACGAAAAACTGATTTATATGTAAATAAAAATTAGATGAAAAAAAAATAATAATACGCAATGAAGAATATTTATAAAAAGGAGAAGAGAAGAAATGAAAGTTTATGTAAATATAATTTGGAATTACATAATAAAGTACATACTTTTAGATGAATGAACAAATAACATATTTAGCGCAATCAAAATGTAATTTTCAAATATTTATAGTCTTGGAACATGTTACTTTATTGACTATTCATTTGATTTAATGTAATATGCATGTAAAATTATATGTTACAATATGCAACATAATTTTAAATTAATAAATGATTACATATTTGAGTTATAGTGTAATATAATTTCCAGCAAATTATTTTGCAATAGTATATTCATGTTTCAATAAATTACTTGCTTCACTTCAATATAAAAACTGTTATTCGTATAATATTTTTACAAACAATAATTAGGCAAAGATATTTAATATGTCATTCATCTGGTAATATGAATGATACTTTACAACTGAAATTTATAATTAAAACACTATACACAATTGCCAATACAATTAAGTGCAACAAAGAGACTTGAATTTAGCAGATAGTAACAGTATCATATTTGTTATAAAAGATATATTCTAATATTTATTATGTTCTTGTTGAAAAAGAAAACAAAAATTTAGAACAATTAATATTACAATACAATATTGTATCGCACTAGATCAGTTGAGTGATTGCCTTAAGATATCGAATGAGGACTTTATACATATTAAATCTATAATACTCTTTTAGTTTAAGTATATTTACCCTTCATTCAAGTAAATATTATTAATTATTAGAAACTAATCACATGTAAGTTTTGATAAAAATTTTCATACAAAATTCAAACATTAATTTTATTTTTATCTATTAAACATTCAACCACAGATTTCATAAAAACAAATTAAATGAAAAATATATATTTTAAAGAAAAATTTACTTTGATTTTTGATTTGAACTAAATATGTAACTGATTGTAAGCGTGCAAATGAGGAGGAAATCTTCTTTCCTCATGATAATCTTTTGGTGTCACGTCTATGATTATCACGGTAGAAAGCTTACGAAGATTCCTAAATGACTCAACTTCTTTCTAAATGAATTTCATTCTACATTTAAGAATATACTTTCCTTTCAAATTTATATATATTTTTGTGTTTCTAAGAAAAATCAATTTATAAATTACATTTATATGGCATTTAACATTTTCGACAACGCAATATATTTATCTGATTAGTGACATTGCAATGCATTTATATTTTATATTTGTTTAACAATACAGATTTCAGTGTTTAAAACTTTTTTCATATATCCTATTGAACAACAAAAACTTGTGATATCCCCCAAAAAACACTTACGTGTAAAAAACTACGCCAAGTACAGCCCACACAGCACAGAAATATTTTGTCAACATTGCCAAAAGTTTCCCTTGAAATAATGCAATATTACCGGAAATATATTGAAAATTGTTTAAATATTTCTCGAATGTTGCAGGAACCTTGCAATGTCCGCTCAGCACGTTGCAATCATAATATTACTATAATATTGCCGGTCAATATTTTGGAAATATCAATGCATAACATTAATAAAATATAACTCAGATAGATAACTGAGAAATAATATAACTGAGAATAAATTCCAATGCCAGCAATGTATCGTGAGTTTCTTTGGGCATGTTGCCTATACCTCCTTAAATATTACCTCGGTTGTATTTTTAAATACTCTATACAAATACAATAATTTCACATGTACTTTTTACATGCAGAATACAAAAGTATATATCGACGGCGTAGACGAAAACCGAATAATCGACGGATTAATTATTTAGCCGGGCCTACGTTTTTTCATGCGAGTTGCGTTGGCCACCTAGCGCCGCGGCAGCGAACTAATGTTCGCTCGGCTACTCCGAGTCTGGTTAGGGACTCTTGTCACAAATTTCAGCAATATATCAGAAAGTTTTATTTATTATATTGCCCTGAAATATTGTGCAATATTTGACATAAAGACATCAACAACATTGCTGTCGCATTGAAATATTGGAATATTGTTGTAATGTTTTCGAAATATAGTGTGCTGTGTGGGAGGATTGCTCTGAATTCCTCTAACAAAAATATTGATATCATATTACTGAGGCCAAGTACATAAGTCACTACATGTTTGGCTATTATATGATCTAGCATTGGCCCATCATTTTAATTGTATTTTCAACATTTCCTATGACGCTTTCACTACTCTTTTACATTACTACTGTTTCTCGTAGTTGGTTATGATTGAATGGTTATTTAATAATTGATAAAACTTTAGCTGATTCCTTATCGAGTACTACTTGGTGGGTCCGTGCCAGGAATTTCAAAGTACTTACTTTGAACGTAGTAATAGTATTCTAAATCTATATGTTTGTTATTAAGCTTTTACCGTGATTATTTTTGACGAGTTATTGTTAATAAGCTCTATATAGAAAGTTGAGATTGGTTTTGAGTTTGATGACTGGCATAATGAACGCAAATTTATGTCATGAAATGCACGGACCCGCCAAGTAGTACTCGATAAGGAATCAGCTAAAGTTTTATT
>NW_014333045.1:52793-54213 GCF_000341935.2 Cephus cinctus | reverse complement strand
TTTGGAATTCCTGGCACGGACCCGCCAAGTAGTACTCGATAAGGAATCACCTAAAGTTTTATTTAATTATTAAATAACTATTAAATCATAACCAACTACGAGAAACAGTAGTAATGTAAAAGAGTAGTGAAAACGTTATAGGAAATTTTGAAAATACAATTAAAATGATGGGCCAGTGCCAAATCATATAATAGGCAAACATGTAGTGACTTATGTACTTGGCCTCAATAATCTGATATCAATACTTTTTATTAGAGGAATACACAGCATTCCTGTACTTGACGAAGTTTTTTACACGTAAGTGTTTTTTGGGGCATTCAGTTTGCTTGCAACATTCTACGCCTTCATGGGTTCGCGGCATATTATTGAAAAGGTTCCGTTCACTATTACTTTTCTACGAGTGCTATAGTTCATCCCCGAGTTTCATGTGTTTTTTTTAACAAATAATCGAACGTGAGTAACTACAGAAATATAAAGTTTCCAATTTATATATCACAATAGCTCGGTAGCACACGTGCTTGGTGCTGGATTAACGTCCAAGAGTCTCGAGTTCGGAACTCACTTCTCATCCCTTTTTCTTTTTTTCTTAATGATTAACTTTGCTTATTGGTTAACCTAGTTAACTTAAGATTCATTAAATATATGATTATATTAGTCTACAAATATTGTATTATATTACATCGTACCAGTCTCTCTTGTACCAGAGATGCTTCGAGTAAAGAGTCTCGGCGGGCCGTACCCCGTACGGCGGGTTGCCTGTGCTTAGCGCGAGACTCGACCGAGTCTCTTGAAACATTCCCGCGGCTTCTGCTAGCCGTTTTTATTTCTTTCTTCTAGTTTGAGAGTGTCAGTTCGCTCTGCGTTTTCAAATATAGAGTGAATGAATATAAGAAAAAGGAAAGGCATTATGATTTCTGTGCGTACAAAGGATATGCAAACGGAAACTACTACAATTACACTTGTTTTATTTCGCGTGTGGTTTAGTTAGGACTGCACTATTTTTGAACTTCCCCCTCACATGCGAGCCATGCAACACCGGGCTGAAAAGAATTAAACCAAAAATAAATGAAGATAAAAAAGTTCCCGTCTTTAGACGCGAACTCGGCATCTTACGATTACGAAGTTGAATCGTTGCCAACTCGCCCAATGCATGTTCTTCATATATGATAATCCATATCTGGTGGAAGTTGGCAGCCTCACTTGTTGCGGCACGGACTCTCATGAAAATGCAAGAGAAAAATTGACAGCGATGGAAAATATCTCGTTTCGTTCTCTTAACGCTTTTGCGTTTGTAACGTAGATACATTTCTCCATTTCATTTTTTGTTTTAATGTGCCGTGGTCGCAGCATGGTCCGGTTAAAAAAAAAATTTATTAACACTTGCACGTATGGTTCTCTTAACGCTTTTGCGTTTGTAACG
>NW_014333045.1:36383-52723 GCF_000341935.2 Cephus cinctus | reverse complement strand
GTTTCGTTCTCTTAACGCTTTTGCGTTTGTAACGTAGATACATTTCTCCATTTCATTTTTTGTTTTAATGTGCCGTGGTCGCAGCATGGTCCGGTTAAAAAAAAAATTTATTAACACTTGCACGTATGGCAGGCTGTTTCACTTTTTAATAGTTTAATACTATTTAGCCGAATAGAAAAGCAGTAAAAAATGAGATGAGACAAATAGTATATCTGCTTAGAAATTTTGAGTTTCATACATTTTTGAGTAGCCTGATTCAATTTAGCCAATTTTTTTTATTCATGCCTACGGAAGGATAATTTTATTTTTAATATTTCAAACTATCAGTATGTTCTACCTTGACAAAATTTTCTAAAAATTCGATGTATTACAAATGTTGTCTTTACATAGCCTTGAATGATAAAAATTAAATGAAAAAAAAATCCCTCACCAGATACATTATTTGTTTCATCTCACTATAGAAAATAATTGGTTCATTTTTATATGCTCATCATTTTATGTTCGAGATTTATAAGTGCATTTTTGTTTTTGGTAATTTTCCATAATGCCTTCTTTATCCGTCTGAATATTATTTATACTTTAAAACATGAAACAGCGTAATATAGGTGTTTGTGACAGGTAGGCTCTCGGGAAGAAGAAACGTTCGCTGATTCATGTACCAATTTATTGCATGTATACGATGTAATATAATACAATATTTGTAGACTAATATAATCATATATTTAATGAATCTTAAGTTAACTAGGTTAACCAATAAGCAAAGTTAATCATTAAGAAAAAAAGAAAAGGGATGAGAAGTGAGTTCCGAACTCGAGACTCTTGGACGTTAATCCAACACCAAGCACGTGTGCTACCGAGCTATTGTGATATATAAATTGGAAACTTTATATTTCTGTAGTTACTCACGTTCGAGGGTTTGTTTAAAGTTTTATTTGCTCACTCTATTATTTACAAAGCTTCATATGGATATTAAGGGAATTAACATCAGCAGAATTTACTACCTCATTACTACGGTTTATGCGATATGCAGTAAGAATGGGTGGATAGTTAAGGGAATTAATATCGGCAGAATTTACTACCTCGTTAATACGGTTATGCAATATGCAGTAAGAAAGGATGGATACAAGTCTCCCTATTTGAGTGTTCACCCGATTTGATATTGTGGATCTCGAGGAACACACGAATTCATTCGACCAATCAAAAACGTGGAACTCCTTCGAGGGCCCTCCGCTAAGGTGGCGCGCTGAAACCAGAGTAAAATTGAGACCACCAAAAACAGGCTCATTGGCAATCTCCCTACTCATATCTGCCCTAGCCAACGCTACACTTCTTACCACCATGGAACATTGACACACACACACCTGATACAGCAACCATACAATTGTATTTGAACGACGTTCACGTCTCTGGGGATCGATTGTATAACTCGAATGTAGTGAAAATACGAAGAGTGAATAGCTGTTAGCCAATCGCGTACTAGGTTCAAAAGAAATCAGGCACAGTGATTGGTTAATAGCTGTTCACTCTTCGTATTTTCACTACATTTGAGTTACACAATCGACCTCCTGAACATTCGACATCGGTAGGTCGATTGTGTAACTCAAATGTAGTGAAAATATGAAAAGTGAATAGCTGTTAACCAATCGTTGTACTTAATTGTATTTGAACGACGTTCACGTCTCTGGGGATCGATTGTATAACTCGAATGTAGTGAAAATACGAAGAGTGAATAGCTGTTAGCCAATCGCGTACTAGGTTCAAAAGAAATCAGGCACAGTGATTGGTTAATAGCTATTCACTTTTCGTATTTTCACTACATTTGAGTTACACAATCGATCCCCGGGCGTTTAAATTAAACGCCGGTTATCTTCCGTTCAATAGTGGGTGCTTTCCATTTACTGGCACAAGTTGACACAAGTCGACTTGTGTCGTCAAAAGTGCTTTCCATTTGATTTGTGTCGGCATGTGTCAGCAACACAAGTCGACTCGAGAAGACTCTGTTAGAGTGGTGAGTTGACGAGAGTATCTGTGTTCCATTTATTCGTTTTCGAGAGTCGACATGAGTCGACACGAGTTGACACAAGTCGACTTGTGTCGTCAAAAGTGCTTTCCATTTGATTTGTGTCGGCATGTGTCAGCAACACAAGTCGACTCGAGAAGACTCTGTTAGAGTGGTGAGTTGACGAGAGTATCTGTGTTCCATTTATTCGTTTTCGAGAGTCGACATGAGTCGACACGAGTTGACACAAGTCGACTTGTGTCGTCAAAAGTGCTTTCCATTTGATTTGTGTCGGCATGTGTCAGCAACACAAGTCGACTCGAGAAGACTCTGTTAGAGTGGTGAGTTGACGAGAGTATCTGTGTTCCATTTATTCGTTTTCGAGAGTCGACATGAGTCGACACGAGTTGACACAAGTCGACACAAAAGTCATGTAAATGGAACGCACCCCGTTGGAGGAATGTAAAAATTCAGTAACCTGAGTTAAAATTAAGTTTAACACTGAACTGCGTCGGAGGAAACGGGCGTAAGACCGTCGCGTGAACGTAGTCAGTCAATTTTAGAACACATGTTAGTTCGACAGATTTGACAGAGCTGAGAGGGTACCTCTAAAATAAAGAAAAAAAGAATAAGTTTAAAAATGTCAGACAATCCGAAACGTGTTCTATTGTTCAGTGGAAAAAGGAAATCAGGGAAGGATTATATTACGGATTTACTTAGTTTGAGGTAAGTGATGTCAGAGCATTTTTTTTTGACAAGCTTTACATAATGTGTCATGGTGTCTGTTATTGCATTCTAGTTATATTTTATATTAATCAGAAAATATGAAATACAATCATTTTAGGTAAAACGTTTTGGTTTTAAGCCATGATTTATTCTGATGAATTGCCTGATAGTGATAATAACCATTCATCGCAGTTATAGTCATAGGACTTTAAGGTGGTTTGATCACTCGAACACTTCCAAGGTATAAATCTAAATTTTGTATATACTTGGCAGGTACTTAGCAGTTATGCATGCAAAATTAAAACATTATTTACCATGTAGTTCACGAAATATATGGAATGAAAGTAGTCAAAAATGCACCATATATATACTTTGCTTGTCAAAATAACAATAATTTTTCTTTGAATTATCTTAGCTTCCAGGCAGTAAAGGCAGATGAAAATTCTAAATATCAAACATTACCACAACGATCATTGTATTGAACATCTTAGCATTGTATATCATTTTTTACTGCATTTTTTAAAAATAATATGTGATATGCAAAGTTTTTAAATGATGGATCTCTGTCTATCTGCACATCTCTCAAAGATAATACTTTACGTAAGAAATATTTTTGTAATGAATGATATAAATAGAATTCCCAGAAATTGGGATACTATTATTATGATGTTAGGCAAACACCTTAGGGTTATTATGAGAATATGTTATAAAAGTGCACAAATACAGAAAGATATTGTCAGGTAAATTCTCTAAACATATTTCCTACTATTGGAACACTGCCAAATTTGAAGCTGAATGCCAAATCTGATTTTCCAAATAAATAAACACTGATCAAAATATCGACAAATATAACAGAATACTTGGCTCTTCTTTATATATGGTATATGCATAGCTGTGCATTAAGTGCATATACACATTTTTCCTACTTTTGTCTTTTATTTTGCTCAACTCCACATTTAAAATAATAGTAGCGTTTCAAATTTTATGGAAATTCTGCAAATAATTGTTAACAATAATAGTCATTCATTATATAAAGTAGGCAATAGTTGCATATGGAACCACAGAGTAATCATTATTGGACTAGTTTACACCAAGCAGTTGATAGGCTTAATAAAGTAGTATATTTTTATCAAATAGCTGTTTATACCATGTCTTACTACTATTTATTATAAATATAATGCGTTAATACAAGTGTAAGTGTGTAGTATAAACTAGGTTCCCGACATCTAGTGGACTATGTAAAATAAGGCTGCCTCATTTGTTCCAGCTCCAAAATCATACCATTGTGATATTGAAGTAACTACACAATTTTAACACAATTTGTAAAAAAACAAAATTTCCGGGGGACAATTGCTTGGCGCGCGTGGTAGGGTAGTAATCATCAGAGTACCTCGAGCGAAACTCGCAAAATTTAGGCGTTTTTTCAAATGAAAAATATAACCCCTTAGCAAACTCATTTTTGGATGTTTAAAAGCGCGTTTTAATCATTTAAATCTCAGCTACAACGTGAAATAAATATAAAACTTCTATTTCATCGCATTCCTAATGAAAAATGGCGGGGAAGCTTCGGGTGCGCTTGCGATATCTCGAGATCATCGGCACGGGATCATCTCTGAGAACAATAATTTTGTGAGAATCTGCAGTAGCATTAAAAATGATATAACGCAGAAACTGGACCAGATTGGCCGGCGCGTTTGGAAGTTATGGCCAATTAAGTGTTTTCACTTCAAGGGAGTGTAGCTCCCCCCAGAGTGATGTTACAGGGGTTCAATGGGGGTGTTTTTTAAATGCCGAAGGCTGCTCTCCTTCGTGCCATAATTAAAAATATGAATTTCCTTCTGGAACTACTAGTACTCGCACTTTTCAAAAACTTCCAAAATGTACTATTTCACTCTAACCCCTGCAGTTCAGCCATTTTGTATCTGATCGAGATAAAAAATTTACCATTCGAACGGAAAGGAAATTTCCTAAAAAATGTTTTTCGTTTTTTGAAATCGGTCACAGTTTCGCAGAAATACACAAAAATTCAAGTGTTCCACTTCAATTGCCCATTAGTGTATATCAAATTCTACTGATTTTACCACTACATAATTCAAATTTAATTTACAAGAATTTTAATATAATGAACATTCTTAAAATTCCCTTGGATGCCTCAATTCAAATTAATTTTATCTTTAATAAAGGTAGAGCTGAAATTGATATGTTCTACTATTTTATGATAAAATATTAACTATTGACTGATTCATAGTTATATTAAATAAAACATTAATTTTATTCTATTGTATGTTTATGTATTAGGATTGGGTCAGCTCAAAGTGTTATCATAAAAATATCTGGACCAATAAAGACACATTGGGCAAAAACTTTAAATCTTGATTACAATAAATTAATTGAAGATGGACCGTACAAGGAACAATATCGCGGTGAAATGAATAAATGGGCTGAAGAGATCAGAGACAGAGATTATGGTTATTTCTGTCGTGAAGCCATTGACATGTATAACGGTATAGTATTAGAAAATGTAACAGATCACATCTTCTACATTAGTGTTAAATGACACTGTTATGCTGGGAGTCTCCTGACCCCACTGAGAAACGCCAGGCCAAGTAATTCACGCGTGTAGCAATGCGCTAAGTCAGAACTAAAGGCGGCCTGGCAACCGAGATGTGGAAATCGAAAAATCGCACAATAATCACTTTTCGGAAGTCCAGCTTATGCCTGCACATCCGAAAATCGACAGTCTACAGTTAAAATCCGAACGGATAAGGTGGTTTCGTGGAGTAGACTCGGTACAGGAAATAGGAGTACTGAACGGTGCCTATATTTTCCAAGTCGACGTACGTCGACATACTATACAACACACGCTTGATTGTTTCAATAAAACTTCTCAGTTTTGTTGTATTCACGCGAGTTCCAACTCCTTAACCGGCAACGATCCCAAAAATACCTTGGCCCTAACCTCTCGAACGAACTCCTTCGTCACCGAGACGTTGCGGCACAACAACACAATTAAAATAGATTACTATGAATGTGTTCTGCAGACAATGTTTATATGTGAAAAAAAGTAAAATTGTATGATTTGGGCGTATTTCTTAATAAGATCTTATACATATATTTCATGGCAGAAAGTTATAGACATGATTAATGGATAACTTACTTGAAAATAGGGTTAATAATTTTTATATTCTGGTCAAATATAACAAATGAAGTTGACTCTACCTTAAAAATACAATGAACGGAATAACATAACAATCTATTCTAGTGACTAGTGAATTGCCCTCGCTTTGCGCTGGCAAAATTAACCCAATCAGGTTATCGCTTTTTTTGGCACCTTCTCTGGTTATCGTGGGTCGTTTCAGACCCAAGGCATGTTAAAACGCTTAATTATCAATAAAAAAGGATTGAAAAAAATTTTAACAAATATTTTATTTTTAGTGATAATCACACCCACCTCATGTAAAAAATGTATAATTTTTGAACAAATTGACATAGTTTAATTTTTCAAATAGCATTGTAAAGTTCAAGAAGCTTATTTTTACGAAAAAAATCACGAACTAGATGGGAACAAAAGAAATGCTGAAGTTTGAGGTGCCAATTGGCGCTTTTTTCGAAAGAGGAATTTTGAAGTTTCAAGAAATAACTCGATATATTTCGATGTATACAAGTTTTATTTTTGTAGAAAATTATACATATTCATGAAGAAAAAATAACAATATGTTCACGCTTTAAATTCTATCATCGTATAATTACAAATAGTCTCTGCAACATGTGTAATGATGTTTTTCACAAACGGCCAACCTACACTTGATACAATGTTGGTTCGTTTTCGCGAAATGTACATATAAAAAATCTTTCGAAAATACTCATAAACTTCATGAAAATTCAAAAACTTACCTTGACGCTCAAAACGAGTTTGCACCGAAGTTAAAGTTATCGTGGGTCGGTTCAGACCCAACGTGAACTTGACCTGCTCACTGCGAAGGTCAGGCTGTCACTGGGAAAACGCGATTCAGCACAGAGGGTCTTCTAGTCCTAAAGTTTTTTTAGGGTGAGGATAGATATTTCCAGGCTACACGGATTCTGAGTAATAAGACAAAAGAAAAATGCCTTGGGTCTGAAACGACCCACCCGAATCGGGTTAAACGGAACTCTTTAGAATTTTCTAGAACTTCCTAGAATGTTCTATGGATTTTTATTGAATTTTCCAGATCTTTGTAAAATTTTGTGGATCTTTCTAGAATTTTGTGGAACTTTTCCATCAAATGAGAAGCGAGAAGTATGTTTAACATCACAAGGGGAGAGACGCTGTATAAAAAAAAAAACAGAATTTTCTCAATATCCTGAAATATCCTGAAAAGATATCCGTTCCAAAACATAAACTTGTTCTATGGGGGATCGTGTGCTACCACACCATATAATGCTCGTGGGGCTTCATGAGTTGGTGTGGAGATGAAGCTACGGGCACAAATACACTATACATTCTTTTATTATATACAGGGTATTCCGAAATTACATGACCAACAGGATATGGCGGTGTTCGGGAGGACCATTTATCACGAAAATGACCTTTCTTTTGTCCGGAAGGTCATAGTTTTTAAATCGGAGCAGGTCAAAGTTGACTAATCTGAGCGAGGCGTCCAGAGAAACGTAGGCACCTACGAATCCTGAGTTTCCTTCCTTCGCTTTCGTTTCTTGGTGGTTTTGAGCAGGATGACGTCAGCCGAAGACATACCATTGGATGTCACTCGCTGAGAACAGAGATTCTCAGTTAAACAGTCAAGCACTAACTGAAAACTGTAACTGTCTCGGCAACCCGTCGTACAGGGCACGGCCCGCCGAGACTCTTTACTCGAAGCATCTCTTGTCCTGTTGTGAATCCAAAAGTTGGATTTACGAGTTTGACCACCGGAATGGATATTCGAGAATCGGGTACTTTGGGATTCGTTGCTCGAGTAAAAAGTTGGAACTTAACTTTCAAAAACAAGTAAAAGATTTATTGAACACAAAATGATTACGTTAGAATACACTATTAGATATGAAACCGTTAATGTGGTGAGTACGAAGGTCCCGAGACCGAGGTTAGTACTTTGACTAAGTTACCGTAGTAACACTTCACTCGTAGCTTTCCTACTTCGTCTGACGTACCGACAGGTCATGCGCTTTATATATCTTCATTATGGAATTTTTTAGAGACGCAATAACCAAAGGATTGTTTTCTATATTTCACCATGGTATTGGCGATGCGTCTCCTTTATTTCCATAATATTTAGTCAGTGGAATGTGTGCGTCGCAGCGTAACCAATCCGATGTTTCTGACGTAGCCGCGTTACCAAATCTATATTATGGTTTACAACACTGTGTTTCGACTCAAATATTTTACGAACGGCTATGTGTGAGAAAAAGTTATTGATACATTCACTATAGCAATCAAGAGTTTTGAATCGATTGCTACCAAGTTCAATACGATTAGTGTACAAGATCAGGGCGTATTTACATGGCGAGCGAGATGATTTTATTTCACGTCCGTCGTCGTCGTCTTCACACGTCGATTTACTTTTTTACACGACAGGTGGCGCTGACTACTTTGCCTTCTTTACCTATTTGTACTTTTGGTTGATGTACGTCGTCGTCGTCGTCGTCGTCTTCGCACGTCCATCGCATTTTTTACATAACAGATGGCGCTGACTGCTTTGCCTTCTTTACCTATTTGTACTCTGGATGGTGTTGGTAATTTACGAATACACAACACAATCAAATACACTTTATACGTGAAGCTACTGTTCATACCGAATTTCCAGTTAGTATAAGGGTGCTTTCACAACAGTATAGAATTATTAAGTTTTTAATAGCATTCATATGGAGCGCGCGTGTATGGATGTATGTATATGTGTGCTTCGACATAGTTCCTCGTATTTTAGGTGACAGTTTTTAGAGATATAGGATTGTTAGGTGTTCCTCTCCGTAGTTTCCTGTATCTAGGTGTCGGGCGTGGAAGTCAAGGGTGTCCAGGTGTTCCGCTCCGTAGTTTCTTGTATCTAGGTGTCGGGCGTGGAAGTCCAGGGTGTCCAGGTGTTCCGCTCCGTAGTTTCTTGTATCTAGGTGTCGGGCGTGGAAGTCCAGGGTGTCCAGGTGTTCCGCTCCGTAGTTTCTTACATCTAGGTGTCAGGCGTGGAAGTCCAGGGTGCCCAGGTATTCCGCTCCGTAGTTTCTTGTATTTAGGTGTTAGATGTGGAAGTCCAGGGTGTCCAGGTGTTGCGCTTCGTCGTTTCCTGTATGTAGGTATGGGACGTGGAAGTTCAGGGTGTCTGGGTATTTCTCTCCATAATTTCCTGTATCTAGGTGTTGGATGTGGAAGTCCAGGGTATTTAGAAAAGTGTGCAATTAGTGACGCTTTGGCGTTTTACTCAAACCGTAGTATCCTCTCTATTGTTCGCACGGTCTGAGGTACGTAAATATTCCAGCACTCCTCATTTACGTTTACCATACGATTTCAACAAGCTGGACGGACACTATTAACCGTTTTAGTGCCAGAGGTTTTTAAAAATCCGTGTCGGGTTGTGCCACGAAGCGCGATAGCGCTTCCTTTATTTATGTGTGAGTAATGCCGATCGACGCGGTCGCGCTGCTCTTTTTTTTCGTCGTAATATGCCGCCCGGCGTTCTCATACTTCATATTGTTTCATCAGTCATATCAGAGACGTTATACTGAGCACTCAAAAGTTTGCGAAATGTTAGTGTTTGACGTTTTTTGTACGTGATAACATTTTATAATACAGGTTTTGGTCTTCCAATTGAAGAGGTAATGTGTACATTAGTTTTTTTTTTTAATTAATACTTTTTTAACACTTTTTTTAACACTCAGTTAACACTATTTTTCGCCGCGGCACTGGAACATGGGTGAAGGGTATAGTTCCGTGGAGCGGTAGCCAAAATATGGACAAAAAATGTATTAATGTTTTATTTATTATTCGTGTATCCCTTGTAGGGCAATGGATACGAAAATGAAAAGAACGATGTCAAGTTCGAGATCTAATTCAACTTCTGATTCTGACGATGGCAATGAGATTGTTGCAGTCTCAAAAAGAAGTAGAATAGACACTTTTGATACATCTAGTAGCAAAGATAGTATTCCGTGCATTTTATCAGTTCTGCGACATGTGAAAATACTTCTTTGGATGGTATATGTGAACAAGAGAATTCAGTTCGCTTTACTGAAGATACTGGGCCACAGTCATCGCTAACTAACGAATCTAAACCTATTGACTTTTTTAATCTGTTTATCGATTCGTCCCTGTTAACAATAATGGTTTGCGAAACAAATAAGTACGCCGAACAACTAATAAAATCACTTGACATCACCCGCGGATCTCGAATGAAGCTATGGAAACCAGTTACTTTGCTTGAAATAAAGGCGTTTGTAGCAGTTTTATTGGAAATGGGAATAACGAAGCGACCAACAATGGTTTCTTATTGGGCCGAAAATTCAAGGAACATACCCTAGTTTTCAAAAATGTTTTCGCGGAATAGATTTCAGCTTATTCTTCAATGTTTTCACTTAGTTGATAATAAAGAATGCTCCCCGCAGGCCATGAAGAGTACGGACTATTCGTAAAATTTACGCCAATAGTTGAATACGCGAATAGAGTATTCAAATTGTACTACGAAACCGCATAAAGAATTATCTATCGATCTATCGATCTTGGTAGGAACTTTATGCTGTTCGAAAATCATGTAATATCTGCCGAATAAAAAACACCACCGATGGGGCATCAAATTTTGGATGCATTGCGACGCAGTATCCAAATATTGTTTAACTTTTTACTGTTATAAGGGCGCTAAAGAAAAAACTGGTACTACTAAGTCACAAGAACATGGACTTGGATATGAAGTCGTTATAAATTTATTGGAGCAAAGCCAGTATTTAAATAGAGGGCATCATGTATTTGCCGATAATTATTTTAGTAGTATCGCTTTGGCCAAATATTTACATTGCACAAATACATACTTAACGGAAACAATTAGAACTAATAGAAAAGACGTACCTGGCGATATAAAAACAACTAAGGTTAATGAAGCAAAATATGTTCGAGATGGTGAAGTACTTTTTTGTGGCTACCGCGAAAATAAGTCTGTAAAAAAACCTGTATTGTTAATTTCGACGCATGCTTCTGATGACAATACCATTGTAATTAAAAAACGAAATGGATACGAAAGAAGTAAATTAAAACCATGCGTCATTGATTGTTATAATCGTTATATGGGGGGAGTTGACGAATCAGACAAAATGTTATACGTCTATTTGGATGAACGCCGCACGGTAAAATATTGGAAGAGAGTTACGTTTAACATCATTGCCCGTATGGTATTAAATTCATATCTACTTTATAAGGAAGTTACCAAAAAGAAGCTAATCATTCGATTGGAATTTACGTCAAGCATTATATCTGAAATAGAGCATGAATAAATACAAGTCAAAAACCAACAAATGATAAGTTATAATGAGGGAATATTTGGTTTAGTGAAACTACCAGGCAAAAATTTAAGATAGTGCGTAGTTTGTAGTACTAAAATTACTGGTATAAAACGATCGAATTTAATTTGTGTACATTGCAGAAAAGGGCTTCATACATTATGTTTTCATAAACATGTTTGTTTTAAAAATAATGATTATTAATAATCTTGTTTTATATCTATTATAAATAAAATGTTATATTATATTTTTTTTAAATATTGTTAAAAATAAACCTTGGGACTCAATGTGTTAAAGAAAGACTGCTAATTATGCAGGTTGTTTACGATTATTTAAAAGAAAATTAGTAATTACGAGAGGAAATTCTGACAGATTTGCGACAAGATACGTTAGGACTGAGCGCGTTGCAAATTGACGATCGGGATCAAACATCGCGACGCAGTTCACCACAGTACGCGAACAGCGCGATCGCACTGCGTGGCACTAAAACGGTTAACGACGCTTACATGCTTTCAAGATTACATTTTCTTTAAAATATTCTATATATCTTTATGCATTTCTAAAGAAATAGACATAAATTAAATTTATATGCCATTAAACATTTTCGTCAACGCAATATATTATTCTGATTAGCGGCATCACAATGCATTTACATTTTATATCTGTAAAAATATGGATTTCAGTGCTTAGAGCTTCTATATTCCGTTGAGCAATAAAAACTTGTGATATCCCCCAAAAAACACTTACGTGTAAAAAACTAAGGTAAGTACAGGAATGCTGCGATTTCCTCTAATAAAAAGTATTGAAATTGTTACGTAGGCCGTAGTGGCTAGCGAGGCCTTTAAATTTGATAACAAAAATTTAGAAGTAACCAAAAGAAAAGAAACGACCGGAGGTAACGTGAATGATATTTGAGTGAATTTCGAGCGGTAAGAATGCACTCAATGGTGGGTTCGCTGCTCGTTTAAGGTGTTGAAACACGCCTTGCTATTCCAACGTGAATAGATATTCTCTGAAATGTTTGAGGTGGGTAATAGATATTTAAAACGCGAGTAAAATGTGAACTTGCGATATATTGTTACAATATGATTATGAGATTATGATTATGATTATGTGTTTCGATTATGAGAAATACTGGCATAAAAAAATTGTGAAATCGGATTACAAAATCTGACTGCGTGTGAGGTTAAGGCAAAAAGAAATTTAGTGGAACAGAAATTTTATTTAATCTATATGCTATTTGGAAAGACTAGTCTTTGCAGCTCAATTTTGCCCGGTAACCGATCCAGCTTGTTCCCTAGGGTATGTAATAACGAATCCGTATTTAGGCCCGATTGCAAATATTACACTGAATCTAATACTCTAACGGTTAGAGCCACGAGTGACAACGTGCAGTTCGATCTTTTGCGCGTGATACTGAATCATTTCCTGAGCATCAGTGCTATGATTTTGGCTGCTTATACTATAGTCGATTTTTGCTGATGCTCTAGGTATGGTTAGGACGTTAGGAATGCACTCGCCTAACCAGCTGGGTAGGTGACACGGGCAATGCACTGGGTAACGTACTGAGTCTGCAATTATATTTACTGTCGGCTACGTTATTATTGTTTCGGAATGAAGGCCGATATACGTAACAAAATCATATTATTCAGGTCAAGTACATAAGTCGCTACATGTTTGCTTATTTTATGATCTATCACTGGCCCATCATTTTAATTGTATTGTCAACATTTCCTATTCACTACTCTTTTACATTACTACTGCTTCCCGTAGTTGATTATGATTTAATGGTTATTTAATAATTAATACAACTTTAGCTGATTCCTTATCGAGTACTACTTGGTGGGTCCGCGCCAAGAATTCCAAAGTACTTACTTTGAACGTACTAATAGTATCCTAAAACTATATGTTTGTTATTCAGCGTTTACCGTGATTATTTTTGATGATTTATTGTTAATATGCTCTATATAGAAAGTTGACATTGGTTTTCAGTTTGATGACTAGCATAATGAACCCAAATTTATGTCAAGAAATGCACAGACCCGCAAAGTAGTACTCGATAAGGTATCACCTAAAGTTTTATTAATTATTAAATGACCATTAAATCATAATCAACTATGGGAAGCAGTAGTAATGTAAAAGAGTAGTGAAAACGTTATAGGAAATGTTGAAAATACAATTAAAATGATGGGCCAGTGCTAGATCATATAATAAGCAAACATGTAGCGACTTATGTACTTGGCCTCAATAATATGATTTCAATACTTTTTATTTGAGGAATTCGCAGCATTCCTGTACTTGGCGCAGTTTTTTTCACGTAAGTGTTTTTTGGGGGATTAAGTATATTCCGTAAGAATTTATATTCCCTGTAAGATATAATACAGATCTTTCGTAGTAAGTACATTCGAAATCTGTCACCTACAAATATTACGCAATTTGGCGTGGACATTTTCGGATTCCTTGACATCCATTCCCATTCCTGGATGCTTGTTTACTTATTCCGGCCAATTTTTATGGATTTCTCCTGATTAATTCAAACTGAAAGTTGAATAAATAATCCTTGGCATATTCCAGTATCCCGATCATATACCGGAGTGTATGGTAAGAATTGTTAGATATGACATGAATTACTGGTGTAACACTTTACACGATGTATATGAGATCCTTTTTTTATTGGGACTACTCTTATAACGAAGGATGAACACCGGTATGCAGGATGGTTCGAACATTTTTCTGAAAAGGATCTTCTCCGTATAATTAATACGGCTTGGGCTCAAAATTGATCTGAGTATGATGTTATTTGTGCATTAGGGAAGTAGAGTATTGATGATCATTCATAGATCATCGATTCAAGTCATAATCACTGTACGCGAAAGATCAATGTAGATCAGCTTTGGATCCATCCAGCAGACTGAATTTATCCTTCGTAAACCTGAGCGTAATCTGCCGTGGAACGCGTAATTAAAAACTGAATAGTTTTACCACATCTAACAATTTTTACTGTATCTAGCAACTTCTACTGTAGACATTCAGTGATAATGTTAGAATTATTATTTCAATTCTCAGATTCCTCGCCGAGGTCCATTCCTTTTCCTGACTACCAGCGTACGCTGGCATCATATTCCCAGGACTCTTCTTCTCTTGAACACTCCTTCCTCAAGAAATGGGTATTCCATCGACGCATTCATAATACGCTACACTTATTGATAATAAAATATCTTATTGTATTGTTTATATTAGAAATAAATCTTGGTAAATAATATTTCTTGAAACTTTATTGCAAATATCTTTAGTCTTGCAATAATAACATTAATTGTAAAATCAAGCTAGAAAAGCATAGAATGTATATTATATTGACGTAGTATGGGATCTGAGAGAGAATAAATACGTGTGACGCTTTTATCGCCCACGCCAAGTTGCGTAATACTTGTAGCTGACAGATTTCGGATTTATCTACTACGAAAGATTTGCATTATATCTTACAGGGAATATAAACTCTTAAGGAATATGCTTTATAAATTATGAAAAGTCGTCAATTGCATTAGAATTTTATTGCGATTCGTCAACGGGATGTAACACGAATCGCTAAAGATCAATGAAAGAAAAGCGAGATCAGGATAAACTACGTAAGACGTCACAGAGATATCTGTGTAAGTCAAATAGCATTATCATAGGACATTGCAGTTTTCAGTTAGTGGTATGTCTTCGGCTGACGTCATCCTGCCCGAAACCACCGAGAAACAAAAGCGAGGGAAGAAAACTCTGAGTTCGTAAGTGCCTACGTTATTCTCGACGCCTCGCTCTGACTGGTCAACTTTTACCTGCTCTTATTAAAAAACTGTGACTTTCCGAACAAAAGGAAGGTCATTTTCGTGATCAGTGGTGCCTCCTGAACACCGCCATGCCCCGTAGGTCAGGTAATTTCGGAACACCCTGTATATTGTGTGACGTCAATTTCGTGTTCGAGCCTCGTCGGGAGATGAGAGACTGACCGGCGCACAACTTACGCGATTCCTTTGCGTTCCAGGCAACCCAGGGCTAACATATACAATTCGAAATAATACCTCTGGTATTGTTGGGCACCAGGTTCCAAAACGAGAACCATGTATCAACTTCTACAGTTCGTCTTCGCGTGCCTACGTTGGCTAACTCAGCTACGCGGAGGCGGCGGGGATCTTCAGGACTAAGGACAACTTCAACAAAATGAATACTCCGGCTTTTTGGGTCAATAATAACCAAAATCGATCGTTTATTTTGCGCCAATTTCGGACGCGACCACGCGGATATAACACAATCCAAATTTAACAATTGGGGAAATAAATAATGAAACCAATCAGAAAGCGACTAAAACAACAACGAAGGACAATATCAATTTCAGCTTAATTCCTAATCCGAATTTCTACGTACAAAGTTCGCGATCTATTCCGCGCAGTCTAACTCTTACAGTTCGCTAAAATACAATCGTACAATCCGATAAAATTCGATACTTTCGACATTTCAATAAATACTTTCGGACGATTCGAGACAATTCGACATTTCGACAGTTTCAACTTCTTCCGGACAATTCGCTATCGCTTCAATTACGACAATTCTCAATACATGAGTCGATTCAACAATATAACGCGATTTAATCGGGACACTTCGAAAACACGACCTCAAGGACTATTGCGGGTCTCTCGACAACACGTCCCTAACGTGAACGCGATACAATAAGATTCGGAGATCTAACACTCAACATTGCCGAGAGAACTTATCATTCAAACACATTCATTCGATTCGATTGACAAACGCGCGGTAAATATGTCCACGATGGGCAACATATTTACGCGAACACAGTCCCTTGCCGGTCGGCGGAATCTCGAACTCAAAACGAACGCGATTCTACGAGTGGGAACATCTCCCACGTGCCTACAGGCAAAATTCAACGACAAACGTACTAAACGCGGGGTGTTACGAGATTTCGTCGCTCACAAAAATTAACAAATCGCTTACCGAAATCTCTACGTATCTTCGATCTGGAGAATTTAGCCCGTATGCGCGGCCTCGAACGAAGTCCGGATACTCCACAGAATTTACCACGGAAATATTCCACGGAAATATTCCACGGAAAACAAACGGTTCCAAAAACACGACTCGCGTCGTCGAC